>NC_061824.1:11914548-11929548 GCF_019202785.1 Penaeus chinensis
TTGCAAATATTTTGTTAACCCATCTCATACGGTTTTGGCAGCATGAAGCCAGTGAAATATACTGTGACACCATATATAACCCTTGAAATCCTATAGCTCCACCAACCATCCCTTTTACTACAAATCATATAAATCAGCTAGACTATGCCCCACCCTCTACCCAAAATGAGAAACTATCTTTGGCAGAGTCTATGTCACAGTTTCCCCTTCTGTGGTCTTACATATCTCCCTGTCCTTTACTTCACCTCTTACCCTTCCACCTGGGATGAGAGAGAGAGTGAGTGAGTGAGTGAGTGAGTGAGTGAGTATACCTTAATTTACCATGAATTGAACTTCAGGCTTTATTGAATCTTTCTTTTCAACTTTCTGTGTGTGAGTGAGTGAGTGAGTGAGTGAGTGAGTTAGAGGAAGAAACTGCATTAGATGAGAGACTTGACACAATACATTCAAAGCTACCACTTACAGGCGAGTGCCCCGTACATGAGTAGTGCACATCTTTTAAACCTTTCAGAGCAAAATGGTTAAGGTGGTGTACTAATTGAGAAAAAAATGCCCATCATTCTTCTTCATTCTCTCTCTTTTCTCTCTATTTCTCTGTTCACCTTTTCATTACTGCAGTATTATGACACTAACCCACTGGATCCCAGTCTTCATTGCCAAAAATACGAACATTAGGCTTATTTGAGTGGTCACTCTGACAGGTGTGCGTCTCTTAGGCCGTGAGCGCACAAACTCTCATGTGTGGTGACAAGACTCTCCCTCCCTTTGTAATGTTATTTTCTCTTTTTCTGCATAAGCATTTTTATCTTTTTTGCCATCTTCCAATGTCTGTATTAGTCTTTATCCAGATGGTAATAGACTCTTTTCTCTGCACAGACTCTCTGTAGGAGGTCCATAACTCAGTAGCATTTTTTTTATGTGTCATGGCTAACAAATGATACATTCCACACCCATTTATCAATGGAAGTAAAGCAAAAGTGCCATCCTAAACACCAATAGAGTCTAATCACCCTTCAAGGGGTTTTTGCACTCATGGCAAGTCATTCCCATCACCCTGGCCAAAATGCTCATGATGGCAATTTCGCATCACCCCAGCCCACAGGCAAATTTTTCCATGACAGCGCGTTCACGTCACCTGCTCTCAAGCTAAATGACATGATGGTCACATCTTCCAGATCGTAGGGATTCAGGCTCACCTCAAGGTATAGCCAGTCCTAGGCAGTCTGCTACTTGGTTACTCACAGGCAGTCATAAATGCATAAAATGCACTGCATCTTTCTCTTAATCCATAATCTTGTAACATAAACTAGGCCTTTCCAAATGGATGAAGTACTAGGAAAGTTAATCCTACATTTTGTGCTCTCTCATAATAACTTTGTGCTTGTTAAGGTTTCTAAAGTTTTATCTTCTTATTCAGCCTCAGAGAAGCTATACAGCGGCTGGAGAGAAATGGGAGAGGTAACTCTAAGACAAGTGCATGCTGTGGTGGAACGCGTGCAGCAACTAGAAGGCTCACTCACTGCCTTAAACACTCGCATCCTGGAACTACAGTGTTCACCATTTGCCCGAGCAAGAGCTATTGATTCTCTAGATTCTGTGTAGGTTCTTTAATCTTCCCTTACAAAGTGGCAGTTGCATTATTGAAAATTAGTTTAGAAGGGATTCTGGATATACACTAGGGTGGTTATACTAGACATTCATTTTCTTTTGATGTTTATTGTGCTCTTACACCACATGGTGATTTGAATGAAATACCTGATATTTAATGAGTAGTACTAATAGATAATTTACTTGATTGTTCAGTAGTGTTTCATTAGTCAAAGTCAGAATTTTCTGAAATTCTTCAAGATGATGGAAGTTTTGTAATTGTTTATGCTAACTTAGTGATAATTCTAATCAGATTAACAGCTGGAGAAGACCATTATTGTAATCTGAGAAGAAGGAATAAAGAGCAGCGTGCTACACCACATGATAATACAGACATGTGCAAGTTGCTCCTACAAGCTTTGAGAAAAAGGGACAGATTGCAACAAGATCTTTATAAACACGTAGAGTAAGTAGTACATTATGATACATGATATATATTAGATATACTATTGTTTATATTTTCTTTATCATATCCCCATTTCATTATTATTGATGAATACTGAGTAAAATGAGATTTCTATTACATCATTTTACTTAGATAATCTATTTATATCAAAATAAATCTGACTTGATATTTGTTTAATAGGAAACAGAGTGAATGTTGCAGTGAAGTAGCTGCTCTCTCTTCACCATTAGAAGCTGTTTTGCAAGATGCAGCAAGAACCGCACAACACATATCTTCACTTCAGAAGCAACGCCAGAAGGACATTTGGAAGATCATGGAAATTGCAGTAAGTTGCATTGGATTTCTGTGATGTGTTGTTGATCTGTTGTGGGCGTATGCTATCAAAGAAAGCATGCGACATTTTTCTTATTATCTGTCAGTTTTCTTCTCTTATTATTCCTTAATCATCCCAAGCATAAAGGCATCTCCTGCTGGACTTAGTAAAGAAATAGGTACAGTAGGATGTTAGGAAAGATTAAAAGATATAAATATTTAGAATATTTAGTCTAGATATTAAATTAAACCTAAGTGAGAATTGAATCATAATAATGATATCAACTTTTCATTTTTCCTTCTTTTTCCTAAATATTATTCTTGATTTTGACCAATTTACCACAGATCAACCACAGCCGTACTGGTGGGACAGCAGCTGGAATGGCCCAGGCACCCCAGCCCATTCCTAATGCTTCGCAGTTGCCAAAGAAACCCCCGTCACCAGCAGTCTTGAGCTCACTCAATAATTTGCTTGAAAAGTCAAAGAAGGAATCAGATGCCATTATAGCTGAAAATCGTGCTCTTCGTTGCCAGTAAGTTTTATGAATTTATCACTTTGTTTTTTCTTCATTTTCTTCTTCTTTGTCTTTTTTTCTAAGCTAGTAGGATCAGGGTAGGTAAGGAGCAAAGTAAAAACTTCAGTGGATAGCAATTTTCTTGGCCAGTATTGCAGTTCATCCATAATTCAGAAAGAGCCATTCTGGTGAAGCCTGTTTACAGCTGTTACTATGTTATCAACAGGCAGTTTGGAGTATTTAGATAAGTGCTTAATACTATAAGAAAATAAATGAGGACAATAATCATAAATGATAGTTAACCATACATAGATTTTGGACAATAGAGAGAGTGATTCAAAAGTTGGAGTCTGTTTTGAGAGTAATTGTAAAAGGGTAATATAATTTAGTCAAAGCTGTATAAAACATGCATTGTATACAGGAAGTACTCTATATTATTACATTTTGAATATTCACAAATCACAAACATCAGAGTGTGTAGTGAAGACCACATTGCACTGGTTTGGTTTTAATTGTGCCATAATTTTATTAGCGATAGTTTTTCCTCAACACAGGTGTAAGGTAAAGTTATCTATCACACATGAATGTTTGATTCAAATATCTAGGCTACATCTGTGAAAACATTTTTTATTTCTATGGACAAAACATCCATAATGCTGTTAACCAATTCCACATAATTTTAGGAGGGAAGAATGTGTAGAGGATATATATTGGTGAAAATATTTGGTGGATCATGACATATTCCCAAACATTTTCCCAAATTTAAGTCCTAAAATTAGTGTTCTTATTAGTTAGTTTTTTTAAGGGGAAGAAAAACAGCTAATGCCCATGCACACTTTCAGGATGGTTGAGATGCTCTCAGGAAACGTAAACTCCAACCTCGTGATAGGCGCGGCCAGGTCTCCGACTGCCCTGAGCCCTCCAGTCACAGCAGATGGCCTCATGCTGCCACCAACCTTGCCCGAGAAGAGGACCCCTTCCCCAACCAGTCAAGCAGCAATGAATAAGAAGGCAGTTGAAACTTCTTTGTAGTCTTCTGCTGATACGTTATGGAAAATTTTAAATATTTATTTTATATTCTGTAGGTATCTCAGTTATTGAACCAGCTTACTGACTAGAAAACTGATGATAATGAGGATTATCTGCTTAATGTAAAGTAGGAAAAATTGTGTCCAGTATGGAGATATATCACCATAAATCTTGTACCATATAATTTATTTACAATATATTCTACATATACAGTTTATCAATTATGTAATTATATTGTTATATGAAATATCATAGCAGAGATTTATATGCAGCAGGAACTGCTTTATTATGTCATTTGAACTTCTGTGGAAATTAGAGGCGCACACAAACAGGTACACACACACACACAGACACACACACAGACACACAGACACACACACACACACACACGCACTTGCTCGCTCACTCACTCACTCTATTATGAGAATGATCAGATAACTAGTCTGCTCTAGAAAAAGATAGTGACTTTTTATGATGGATAATTTTAAATAGCTAATGTGTGATATGTGCTTCACATTTTGGGCAGTTTTTTTCTTTTTCTTTTTTTCTTTTTTACTTTTCTCCTTTTTTCTTCCACATTCATTATTGCTGTAGAAATATTCCAGACAAGATTGGGGATTGCTAGGCATTCAACTGTATGTGACTCAGCTTAGAGTGTTCTTGCTGGCTTTGTATGAAATTTAGCAGTTCTTATGTTCAGGAATGTTTCTTTTCCATACAGGAGAATAAAGGTCAGTTTGATCTTTTATGAATATCCATTATAAAATTAATAAATGATGGTAATGCTTTATATTGCTGATGAAGGTACAGTTTCATTGAATGTTTCTAGCTTTTCTTCACTAACCCATAGATGGACTTGCCCGCTGAATCTTTAATAAAACAGAGAAAAAGCAATTTAAAACATACAGTTCCACTTGTGATTCTTTTAGCCACAAAGGTGAAATTTAGTTCAAATACATGTGACATACAGTATATGCATTTCTTTGTATCAAAATTACAGTGTTTTCTACACATCAGCATACCTTAATGGAGATGTAGTCCTAGTTATTGACTGTTTAATCCGATATTTTTTTTCAACTCTTAATTCAAAAGTTGCATTTGCATTGATCTGAGAATCTATGTCACATAAACAGCAGAAAGTGCCTTTCTAAAAGTATTTATTTAGGAAATGATAATATCATGAGTTTATAAAAAAAAATGAGAGAAAAACTTCAATGAAAGTTGCAGTCAGAAAGTAGAAGCTCAATTATTGTGTTCTATTTTATTTATTTACCTACAAAGGTGCATAATAAGTAGGTGCCAATTTGTTTCTCCTGCTTGTATTTCCTCTATTTTAAAGCCAATTTGTGCATGTATGTCTGTGTACTTGATTGTGTGTTTGAGTGCACCAGTGTACTTGATTGTGTGTTTGAGTGCACCATTGTATTTGTACATGTTATTGATGTGAAGAATGAGAATAAATGTCTGCACAGAGCAAGCAATGTATTTAACTAGCTTGGACTATGTTTTCATCAGTAATATAGTCGACACCAGTCAAATACATCTCTTGTGCTGTGAAGGTATTAATTCTCATTCATAACCTCTACATTTGTTGCAATGAACACTATTAATTGTGTGGATGTGTTTATATGCATGCACATATTTGTGTGTGCAATTGCATATATGTGTGTGTTTGACAGATTTGCAAATGAAAGGACTTCATTACCAGGTCACTCCATACTTAAAATAGTTTTGTACTGATATTTTTAAAATGTTTCTTTTGTCACAAATGATCTGTAATGCAATTATACATCACTATATTATACTTCTAAGTTTACATTTCAGTTTCATTGGTATATGTGTAGCAAAAGGACTGACACTTATGTTCTCTTCCTAATACAGTAGGATATGTGATAATTCTAAACATGTAGATCATATGCATGTGGTAGAATTTTACTTTAGATTATTATTGTTTTGCATACAATTTTAACTAGCTGATATTATATTGTGGATAGTTAATAATGACCATTTTTGTTTGGTGTCTGTGATACCAAGTGTTCAGTAACATTATAGTAACATAATACAGGTGCTTGTGCAAGAACAACTTTACCTAGTCTTGAATATGATGTAGGGGATGTAAATTCACAACTTTTTCTTAATTAATCAAAAATTAACACTTTCACATGCACACACCCATTTCTGATGAAATTAGAAAAATGTGTCATTATATAATAATGTTCAGCATATATGGCGTGTAAGTAGCTTGAAATTAAGCCTGTTTTGCCATATCTTTTTTATTGTTAAAATATGTAAATTATTTCATTAATGTGACAAAAAAGTCAGTTCACAGGTTCTGTTAATGTACATCATGGAAACATGGGGTAGAACCACAGTGGTACATGTAAATATAGATACTTATATATGAATTGTGACTGTATACTTGAGTATGGAACATACATTCTCAAGAACAATTTCTTTGGGTAATAATTAAAGTCCTTGTCATAAGTTCTCCTTATACTGTACATGGTCATGCATATACTTCTTATAAGTCTATCCTTTTTGAACTGGCCAGGATATTGTTGCCAATGCCTGAGCTGTTTTTTTTTTTTTTTTTTTTTTATTTATTTATTTATTTATTTATTTATTCTTGTGTTTGTAATGGTCCAGCAATGGGGTCAAATATTGTTCTCCACAGTGAGAGGCACATTGTAATCTACTGAGCCATGGCACTGACAATATATCCATACTGATGTGCAGTAGTATGCATAGTTTATTACAGTATACCATACAATCTGTTTTAGTTTTTGTATGGTAAAAAACGGTAATGACACGTATTCTCAATATTCTCAGAAATATATGAGAGCTTTAAGAAGAATTAAGTAAGGATTATTTATTGTTGCTTTGTGCATTATTTTATACATTATTTTAGAACCATCAATAGCAGATACTTATCACATATCACTTGGTAATACAGACAGCAGAGTAAGTACAAAATGCGTCTGATGACTACCCACTAGCAAGATGAATAACTGCATTGTAGGTTGTGGATATTGTGTAAGCATCAGACTAAATGCTATGTTATGCATTTTATTCTTCTCAGTAGAGGTTATGAATATATAGTTCTGTGAGGTGTGTGACTACCTTGGTGATTTTGCTATATTTTGGTTATAGTAATTACTTGTCTTATTATTTGTCATGTGATTATGTACTTTGATCTGCAAAAAAAATATAGGTTTTCGGGTTTGTAATTAATATTGCAAAAAAAAATTTACTGTACATATTAACAAAAACTAATATAAGTAGCACTACCAATTTATGGAAGTTTTGTTGTCAGTATTTTTTCTTTTTACTTAACATCAGGTATTATTTGTGAGCTCTGCAACCTTATCTGTATAATATTTGAAGGTTTCCCATCTTGTCATGTTTATTTCATCTTTTCTTATACAAAGTGATGCATTAAATGTGATACAGATTTGTAAATAAGTTATACAACTAAACTCTCTGGATTGTTTTGTCTAGTCATTTTGTACTAAGATCATATTAATAAATCAAGTGATTATAATTTGCTTTTCAGTGAACAAACACATGCACGCACCCACATGCTTATAGGAGTGCACACATGCGCGCTCACGCACACACGCACACACACACACACACACACACACACACACACACACACACACACACACACACACACACACACACACACACACACACACACACACACACACACACACACACACAAAGAGTGCTGTTTATCACACTGATGCAGTACAGCTCATATCTGTTAAATATGAAGAGAATCGGGTAGTGGGTGGGTAGTGGTCTATAGGTAATGAAATGGAAAAAAAGTTTGAAAAAGACATCAAAATCAAAGGCCTAGCAGATACGGTAAAGAAAAAAAATACGGTAAAGAAAAGAACACTGCTATATTGGTTGAAGCAAACAAAGACATAGCCATACAAGACGGACTCGAACGATACAACAAAGATAAGAAATTGATTGTCAGTATCCTCAAGGTCATAAATCCCGAATTCTCGGAGCAGAATATCGTAGCTCATAGGAGGTTAGAATTATTCATGGAGGGAAAGAAACACCCATTAAAAGTGACATTCGTGAAAAAAAAAACTAATTGATGTCATAAAGAAAACTAAAGTCCTGGCCACCCACGAAGAATATAATAAATCTGGAGAGGAGAAAATATGATCAAAGAGAGAATTACTGCAAATTGATCTAATCACCCTTTGTCCTTATCCCTTCCTCTTCTATCAATCCCTATCCTAGCCTCTTTCTATTCCTTTCACTACCATACTATCTTATAATGCCACATGACTGTTGAAACTTAAGACTTATTGTTCTAATAAAGAACATCTGTAAACCTCTCCCACCTCAATAGTTTACCAAATGCTATATGACCTTTGATGTCGCAGCATTTGGCTATGCCTGCTGCCATAGCCAAATCATCCAAATGCATTTTTCTCTGTCGACCTCTAGCTCTTGATCCATCAATTTTGCCTTCAAGTACTAACTTTTCGAGGGCATTAAACATTAAACATAGAAAACATGGAAAAGGCATAGTAAAAAAATAACAAAGGACTGAGAAAAAAAATAACTTGTCCTCCAAGCAAAACAATTCAACTCTACTGTCAGAGCCAAAATGTAGAGACAAACTAAAAGGCTTATCTGCAGCTCCGAATATTTACAATTATTTCAAGTCGTGATGGCAAAGCATCGACGCTGTCGGGCGTACGAAACATGTCGTACCGCTTGAACAAACCAGCTGTGTCACACACAAAGCGCCCTGTGACACACTGGATTGTTTACATAAACAAGAAATATATTGTTATGGTAAATTGAGTTTTGAATAGCTTGCACCCAGTGCCACATCACATTGCTAGAACTGTGAGTTATAATTCAAATGCTCCCAAAACAACTATTTTAATGCATTGGCATTCATTTCATTTCGAGTACCATGTTAGCTGCTGACGTTGGCGATTATGATTTTGAACCTAGTTCGGTCTTGAGCGAGATGAAGAAGCTCTCCTTTCCGGACGTTGCCTGCTGCCATTGCCAAATCATCCAAATGCATTTTTCTCTGTCGACCTCTAGCTCTTGATCCATCAATTTTGCCTTCCAGCACTAACTTTTCGAGGCCATTTTCTCGAACAATGTGACCGAGAAATCTAAGTTGTCCTTGAGTTATTTTTGAATCATTTGCCTTTGTTCTTTATTTTTTCTAAAACATCATTGTGCGATAACGCCACATTTCCATTGATTCCAATTTCTTTTTCATATCCTTACTGATGGTCCATGTTTCATTTCCATATAATGAAACTGATCAAACATAGCATCTCAGAAAGAGTTTCTTTGTTTCAATTGATATGTTTATATTAGTTATAATGATCTTTTCCATAAATGTTGTCTTTGCAATTGCTATTCTACGTTTAATTTCTTTATCACTTCTGCCGTCACTAGTAAGAGTGCTCCTTAGATACTCGAATTCATATACTTGGTCTATTGCTTCATCATTTAACTGGAGATTGCATCTAGGAATTATCTTGTTCTTGCTAAATACCATCACTTTTGTTTTCTTTTTGTTTATATTTAGACCTCTTTTTTTCACTTTCTACTTTCAGATTTTTCAACATTTGTTTAAGATCTTCTTCGTCGCCCGATATTAAGATGTCGTCAGCATATCTGATGTCAAATAGCGACTGACCATTCACTTTGAATTTCGCTATGTTGTTCATTTTCCTCATAATTAGCTCATCATATGAGAATAAATCTGGAGACAAAACGTCCGTGACGGACTCCTTTCTTGATATTAATCTAATCGCTTAGTTCACCATGTAATGAAATGGTTGCAACCTGTTCCCAGTTTAGTTTTTTTTAGCAGTCTTAGCTCTTTGCCATCTAAATCTATTTGTTGTAAGTCTTTCATGATTTCTTGATAGTTTACCCTGTCAAATGCTTTTTCAGAATCAATAAATACCACATACAAGTTCTTTTGCATTTCTATTGTTCTTTCAGCTAGTATTCTCATGACAAATATTGCGTTTCGCGTTCTCTTGTTCTTCTTGAATCCAAACTGACTCCAAGAGACTTCTGACTGAATCTTTTTCTTAGGTCTATTCATACTTAGAATTATTTTGGTGATGTGACTCACACGAAGCTTATGAGTCTGTACTTATTGCAGTTTAAGAGGTCTCCTTTCTTTGGTATAGTTATAAAATCAGACTCCTTCATTTGTCTAGGTATGACTCCACTGTTATATATTTATTGGCAAGCTCTAATATTTTCTCTGTTCCAAGATCATCACATGCTCCTATCATTTCTTTTGAGATTTTAGCATTTCCAGTAGCTTTTAAGTTATTGGACTGACTTCTACATTTCTTCCTCCTACATCATTGTTAAGATAAAATTCACGTAGTGTTGATATTAACCATTGCAAATGGTAAATGGTAATATAGTATTGATAATATTAATAACAGTAACAGTGACAGTGGTGATAATTATTATAATACAAATAACACATTCATATTGTGTTGATTCATTAATTACGCCGACTATCCCTGCTATATTTCGTTAGTAGATAGATATTGATATGAATCTCGGGACCTGATGGATTTGAAGATACAAACTGGTTATAGAAATAATACATTTATTTATTCTTATTACAATAGTTATAATAACAGTGACAGTAATGATAATGGTAATGAAAATCATTATTATCATTAGCATTATTATTATTGTTATTATTATCATTATTATTCTTATTTTGTTATTATCATCATTATCACATATCATTAATATAATTTATATGGAAAACAAAAGAAATAATACTTTACTTTTGTGGAGCTTTATTCGAAGAATCACTTGCTGCCTACTAAAATGTACACAGATTCGAATGCATTGCTCTGGCTGTGACTGAATACCTTTCTGCTTTTTGATTAATCCCAAAACACACATGCAATATATTTATTTTTCTCGTAAATTCTTGTTTCTTATAAAAAAAAAAAAATAATAAACATAAACAGTCTCTTATGAGTTTCATGATAGACAAATCACGTAAATTTATCATCACTTATCAATGCTACTACCTATAATGTCAATTGTGTTACGTTTTTTTGGGTCTTATGACCCTAAAAATAAACTTTATGCCTTATGCTATATTCTTATGCCATTTTCACATGCGTTTCATTATGGAATATCTTTTAAATACTTCTTAAATGGCCAAATGAAGACGTAACAAATTAAATATTTTGCATTTTACCTGTGAATGGACAAGTTGGCACACCTGTTTGGGCGAAGCTTAAACTAGACATTAGCTGAAATTCGGCAGCAAATAAATCTAAGAACTGCAAGAAATGTAGATGAGAACGCTTTCCAAAAGATTATCTAGAACTATTTTAAGAATTCCAGGGGGCTATCTGATTTTTCATTAATATATAACCCCAGAACACTAAATCAACAACAACAAAAAAAAGAAGTTAATTTTGTTAATTTAATATTAATTGCACCTCGCGCATGCCCAAAATTATTATTTTTTCGCCAAAACATCTATTTCTAAAGAGATAGTCATGTTTGGAATAATTTTTAAAGAAATTTTGAGGAGATTTCAAAAATAATTACATTCATACATGTACTGCCGATGAGCGTATTATGGTATTGAGACAGAAGCTTTCATTTGGCTTCATGTCTCTTATTGCTGTATACGCTCCTACGGATGTATATAAACTTGAGGTGAAAGAGATGTTTTACGCAAAACTTGCATCTGTGGCAGACAGATGTCCTCGGCGAGATATTCGTATTGTTCTGGGCGACTTCAATGCGGTATCCGGCTGTGATCGAGCTGGCTACGAAATGTCTGTGGGTCCTCATGGCTCAGGAGCTGATGGCGGCAGCGAGAATAGCCTCATTTTCTGTGACTTTGTTAGGTCCCAGAAATTGAGAATGTCTGGCTCCTGGTATCAGCGTTCTGACCCGCATCGTTGGACTTGGTACAGCGGTACGGGTAGTGTGGCCAAGGAGATCGACCACATCCTCGTTAGCACTCGGTGGAGGATCCTCCAGAATTGCAGGGTGTATCGAAGCGCTGAGTTCTGTGGAACTGATCATAGATTAGTTGTGACTACTCTCCGGGTCCACTTTAGAACCCCCCGTCGCCCAAATGAACACCCTAGGGTGTTTCATTTGGACAGATTGAGGGAGGACGAGTGTGCCCGGGGGTTTGCTGAGGCTATCTTTGGTCGTCTCACAGCACTCGAGGGCCTGACAGACCCTGTTCTTATGTGGGATACCTTCAAGCGTGAAATGCTTGATGCAGCTCAGGAATCCATTGGTGAACGCCCAAGAGCAAGACAGAATTCCATCTCGCAGGAGACACTGGAAGCCACAGATGCTTGTCATGTGGCTCAATTGTCAGGGGATTGCAACTTGCACCGTTCTCTGGTGCGCAGGACTAGGTCACTGTTGAGAAGGGATAAGGAACAGTTTATCAGTAATCTTGCAGAGGAGGTCGAAAGCCATTTCTTAGTAAATGACCTTCGTCCTGCCTATCAAGCCCTGAGAAAGCTGAACTCCAAGCCCTGCTCACAGACGATTGCAGTCTGCTCAGCAAGAGGCCAGATTATCTCAGATCCTGATGGGGTGCGTGTGCATTGGGCTGAGTATTTTGAGCAGTTGTATAAGGTTGATCCACCAACAGTCAACATGGATGCGGGTAATGTTGAGATTCCTCTGCCTGACCCACCCATCAGCGAGGATCCACCCTCTCTGACTGAAGTCGGGGGGGCGATCTCCAAGCTGAAGAGTGGTAAAACAGCAGGTGTTTGTGGCATCCCAGCTGAACTGTTAAAGGCTGGTGGAGAACCTATGGCAAGGGGCTTGTATTCAGTCCTGTCTGCCATCTGGCAGACTGGTACCTTTCCCCCTCATCTGCTTAGGGGTGTGATCATCCCTCTCTGGAAGGGGAAAGGGGATCGCTGGGACTGCAGCAATCACCGAGGCATCACACTACTCAGTGTACCAGACAAGGTACTCGCGCACATCTTACTAAGATGTATCAGAGACCACCTGTTGAGGCACCAAAGGCCGGAGCAAACTGGATTCACTCCTGGTAAGTCCACAATAGACCGCATCCTGGCGCTTCGAGTCATTGTAGAGCGCTGTCGTGAGTTCGGACGTGGGCTGCTCGCAGCTTATATCAACCTCAAGAAGGCGTTTGACACGGTGCATCGCGAATCACTCTGGGAGATCCTGAGGCTCATAGCAAACCTGTATACAGGCACTAAAAGTGCTGTAAAGTGTGGTGGGGGCCTGTCGAGCTTCTTCCCTGTTAGTTCAGGTGTGAGGCAAGGTTGTGTTCTTGCACCAACACTTTTCAACACTTGCATGGATTGGATACTGGGTAGAGCTACTGTCCAATGTCACTGTGGAGCAGCTCTGGGCAATATCAAGGTTACAGACCTTGACTTTGATGATGATGTTACCGTTCTCTCTGAATCTTTGGAAACCCTAGTGGCGGCTCTTGATGCATTTAGCAATGAATCAAAGCCCCTGGGGCTAGAGGTCTCCAGGACCAAGACCAAGATCCTGGATTTTGGGGCCTACTAGGAGACCTTGTGCAGTCGGTATGTGCTTGCGGTGAAAACATCGAAGTCACAGAGAGCTTTATATACCTCAGTAGTGCAGTTCACGACTCTGGGCTGTCAGACTAGGAATTCAGTAGACGGATTGGCCTGGCAGCAGGGGTCATGAAATCTCTCGACAAGAGTATTTGGAGATGCCGGTACCTGTGCAGAAGGACCGAGTTATGTGTTTTCAAGGCTCTGATACTGCCAGTTTTACTCTATAGTAATGAAACTTGGACACTATCTTGTGCTCTGGAATCCCGTCTTGATGCCTTTTGTAACAGATCCCTGTGCCGGATCATGGGGTACAGTTGGCGGGACCATGTGTCCAACCAACGGCTGCACCTTGAGACCAGTACAGGACCTGTTACATACACAATCCATGATCGCCAACTCAGTCTATACGGCCACTTGGCTCGACTCCCGCAGGATGATCCTGGCCATCAGGTTGTCTCTGTCTGTGACAACCCTGGGTAGAGGAGGCCTGTGGGACGACCGAGAAGGTCGTGACTTGGGCAGATCGATCAAACCTGTCGTGAGGAACTAGAGATGGGCCGGGCCCCTGCCTGGCGGCTCGCCATGAGGGACCCACGTAGGTGGAAACGAAAGGTGCATGCGGCTATGCGCCCCTGCCGGCGTTAGCCCCAAAATGATGATGATGATGATGATACATGTACTGCTACTTGTGAAGGGCAATTAGCTTTTTTTTTTTCTTTTTTTTTTTTATCAGCAGGCCATACTTTTATCATTTTGTGGCGTGATTCTTTTTTATTGAGTTTTAAATTTGCCACACTATCCTTGCACAAAAACATATGGTAATAGACACACTCATGTGTGTGATGCATCACAGAAAAGTATTGACATGATGTGCATCTCGGCTGCTGCTGCTATCAAGCTGCAATGTGGCGGGGAATATGAATTTAGTGGAGGGGAAGAGCTTCGTGCTACAGATCTCTCAAGCCTTGCACCAAAATAGTTAGCTGGACTCCCCACCAACAACCTGGTAACTGAGCGTGACTTGTCAAAGTTTGACAAAGAGGCGAGAGTAGTAAAGAGTCGGAACAGGAGATTTAAAGCAAAGACTATCAGGAACAACATGATGCTTTACAAGACAACTAAGGAGCGAAAAATAGCAATGATATTATCTAATCGTGAAGACACTTAGACAGCCGATCAGAAAGACAGATTACAGCAAAGGCTACAGGAAAAACTTATGAAGTGTGCAAAAGCGAAAGACTACACCAAGAAGCTGCTGAATAGCTGCAAGTCTTGGGGTAGACCTTGTACCTCAGATGATGAGCTACACAAAGTCTTGAAGGAAAAACCAAATGAGCAAGAACAAAAAGTCAAAATAGAACACAGCTACTATGTTCATACCCATAAGACAGATAAAATTGCACGACCAGCTTTGTACAAGATTAATGGGATTACACATGAGGAAAACCTTATCAACTTGGCCATTTTGTTTAATGATGACACT
>NC_061824.1:11952048-11954548 GCF_019202785.1 Penaeus chinensis
AATTCCGGTGTACGTTTCAAAAAAAGCTCGTCCTCTGACCTTCAGTGATAAAAAATGATACGATTTCCTCCGCGAGAGGGCGTGGCGGCCGGCACTCGCCGCCAATTCCTTCACCGAACCTAACTTATCGGACGTGTGATGTTATCTCTCTCTTTCTCTTGCTGTTGAAGAACCATAGTAATAATAAATAAATAATAATGGGACCTGTAATCTGCATTTTTTAAAATCATGGTTCTTATAAATAGATCATGTTTTTTTCCACATGGTCTATGGGATAATGAATAAAGCTTACAGTTTATTTGAATTATTTGATTCATATGTACATGCTAGGCAAACTTGAATGTAGTAGAATATTCAATTATCACCTTAACTTTTCCCAAACAGGAAATGTGACGAATCGGATCGTGCACCATTGCATCATTTGGCTTTGTCGACCCCGCGGCCGCGAGAGATTCCGCTCAGCCTCTCGTCTAAAGCGAGACGGGTAACGAGTCCCGAAAGAGTAACTTCCGCTCCGTTTTGGAGCTACTTTTATGTCTGCTAACCTAGGATATTTACTTTTTTCCTGATTACTTCCAAACAAGAGTGTGTGCATGGTTAAATTTTTAATATTCAGGAGGTACCAGCACATGCACTTGTTTTTCATTTAAATTACGAGTCCCAAATTTCTCGTCGCGGAGAAAGGGACACAGGATGACACGTAGACGCGACTACCGGGACGTAAAATCAGCAATTTGTTAATTAATCAAAAATAAAATAAAATAAAGATATAAGTGATTAATGTAGTTTTGATGTAGTATGATTATATTTTGAATGCAGAAAATGTAAAGCGTCAAAAAGTTGTGGGAATACATTTGATGTATAAACTATTTTTGGATAAATAGTTTCTTAAAGGATCGAAATATTTGATGTCGGAAAATTGCACACTCATTACGTTTTTTTTTTTTTCGTTTTTTTTATCTAAATAAATTATGGCAGATTAGTTTTTTTCAGACTTTTTATTCGAAATAGACAAAGCAGACCCTGTGAGGAGCCTTGTTCGAGGAACAGAGTACGGGATGAGTTGCAGCGGACTTGGCGAGAACTTCTGATCTTGTTCTTCGCCTTGCTCTGTTGCTTAAAAATGGAGCAGGAAAAAAATCTTAAATCCCGCAATTACTATGTTCATGGCGATCGTGTGCGAGTCACCTTTCAGCCTCGATGTAGTGCCACCAAAGCGATCAGTATTTGTGACTTTTATTGTCCTTCATGAGTATCCTAGTATATCCTTTAATTGATCATGTGGGATTGGACTCTAAAATAACTATATAAGCCATCTCGTGCAATTTAGAGAAGGAGAATCGAAACTGTGAGAGAGTAAGGCAATGGAAAATCACACTTTGTGAAAGTAGGATTCCGGCTGTACAAACACATTTTACTTAGGTTGCTGTCACATGTACTTAGTGAACTTTTGATGGATCAACACCGATTAAATAGCGGATTCAATTCAGAAACGAGAAGGATTTTTTTCTCCAATTAAGGTCGCACATGGCACGGCTTCATATCTAGTGGCACGAGGAACGATTGCGAGACACTAAACAGATGGCCAGAGATACGTGTACGCAATTTATAATACTGAAAAGAACATTTCTATGTCTACCTGTGTTGCAAAAAATGAGAATGCCATTCGACAATGCTTGAATCGCGGTCGTACTGCTTGGACGTGGATGAATGCTCCTGGAAGGGCAAACGCAGCGGATTTGTCAAGCACCGACACTGCCTCCGCCTATATTGCTGCAAATGAAAATAAACACATGAAAATACTCCACAAACAAGAAAAAACACGACTCCAGATGCATAAATAAAATGATTCGGTTTTGCGTCATGAATTTCCTTTTCAAAACCTTAAAAAAGTTGCATGCCCTTTTGGAGTGCCAGGGGGCAGGGTAGATCTCGAGGACAAGCCGAGAGTATGGTTGTAAAAATATATCGTTAACACTAATCACGGAGGATTTTGGACAGTATTTAAGGCATTCGGGCTGCTCGCTTTCGATCACTACAAGGGTAGTGCTACATGCATTACTGAATAGATGGTTATCAATAACGAAAGTTATGTCGTTTATTACATAATACAAGTTGAAGACCACGTGACCTAGGACACTGTGAGTGCAACTTTTTAGGCACTGTATTTACTCATATCAAGACTTGTGACTTTCAAGACGTCCCCGGTGACTGGGCAGAAAAAAAGTTGAACTGAAGTAAGTCTGTCTCAACCTTGCCTCACTTGCCCGCCAATGCACCCTATAGCAGTGCGTGAGATGACAAGCAAGGCATCGCTGGGGCACAGGCCTCATGGCCTTCCGTAGAGCCTTTGAGATAAGGAACTTCCTTAAAGCTCACCGATAACTTTGCAAACGGATGCAACAAGAACACCGAACCTTTTGCTAGAGACGTCATTCTGACTCTCAGGCAGCAATGTGGGGCCGAGCAAGACTGCCATTGCTGAGCGCAGTGCGGAGGA
>NC_061824.1:11974548-11977048 GCF_019202785.1 Penaeus chinensis
CCAGAGAGGTCGGTCCGGTTCACTTGGGATGAGGCAAGGCATGGTTCTAGCAACACTTCACGTACATAGAGGAACAATTTTAAATGGCTTTCGTTAAACCTGCAAGCTGGCCTGTTTATACCTCTCGAAGTACATAATTTGTGTTTTCTTACAATTGGGAATTCAGGGAAAGGCCCCCGAAATTATCTTTAAAAGGCAGATCCAGTTCGGGGAGGGAAAGATCGAGGCCGCTTGCACGTTTAAAATATGGCTGGAAACACAACATTCCACATGAGCGGTAGACAGGAGGATTGGCCGTCGCTCACTAACACCCCGAGAGGTTATCATTAGTTCCATGACAATCTAGGGAACACCCACTTAACTGCTAAGTACATACTATATTCTTTGGAAAGTTGGATAAATTAAGGTTCACTAAGTGTTTATGTTCTGTGTTTACACCGTGTATCACTCCTGCTTTACAGCTTAACAACCCTGGATCACTTTTCACATTTGGCCTCTAATAAAAATAAAGGAAATGGCTGTGGACACTATCTAACAGGTAGTAGTTCTTGGCTGGCCACTCGCGCCGCCGGGGTCCGAGTGCTGTCTGTGCATGTGCGTGGCCAGCGAATACTTGTTTTTGAATTCCTTGCTGCACACGGGGCAGGTGGCGTGCTCCATGTTGGAGTGCACCATCCGGACGTGCCGGTTCAGGTTGTACGACGTGATGGGCTTCTGGCACTGCGGACAAGACACGTAGCCGTCGCTTCCACCCAGGGGGCGTCGCCACGGCACTCCTCCCCCCGGCCCTCCGCCTCCTGGGGCTCCTCCCCCTCCGCCCGCGCCGCACACACCGGAGGGTAGGCCGCCTCCCCTTGCGTCCAGGTACGTGCCGCCCAGCGCCCCGCCGTGCAGACCGAGGTCCGTCACGGTCGCGCCGTACTCGAAGGCGCGTAGAAGGTCCAGACCTGAAGGAAGCAAGAGAGTAATGAGAGGCTGTGAGGCATGAGGGGCCGCGAAATGTGCGTGAAAGGCCAAACACCGTGAAGAAATCATGCTTTGGTAGGAGATGCATCCCCAACGCCCGGCGAGAGCCCGCGCTGCCAGGCCACGGCTGGAACAAGAGAGTCATAGCAGAGATTGCCAAAACCATGAACCGCCAGAAGACAAATCTTGAATTCATGCATACAAAGAAATTCTATGAGTGGAATGGAGAACAAGCCAAGAGAGTGAAGAAAACCAGCATAGCCAAGAACAGCACAAGAAAACCTGCAGAAGAACACACCAGCAGTAGTCCAGTAGTCAAGCTGAGAGCGAACAACCAAGAGCTGTGCTTCCATGGTACGCAACGTCAGCCTGGTTAAAGCCCTGGTTTCTGATTGGTCACATCACAAACAGCTGCATGTGTCTTCGCCAATCAGTAGACAGTTCCTTAATCAAAGGACGTAAATGCCGATACCACGAAAACACGTCTTTGTGAATGAAAAGCATAGCAAGAGACTGAGTGGGCGGCGCGTGGGCGGTCGTGGGCGGCGTTGGAGGCGTACCTGAGGCAGTGAGGAGGTTATGGCGTGTATGGGCGCTGAGGTGCGGGCGGAGTTTGCGTTGTGGGCGTGCCCTCCTCTGTGTGGGTGTGGTACCAGATCCCAGAGGTCTGTGTGGGCGGGGGGGCCGGTGGGGGGTACCCGTGGGGAGGCCCCAGGGGGAGGGTGGGCGTACTGGGGATCTGCTGCTGATTCTGGTGATGCTGATTGGACGAGGGAGGCTGGAGGTAGGTGGGCGTGGCTGGCCTGTGCGGCTGCAGAGAGTGATGACCGCTCGGGGACACGGGCGTGGAAGACGAGGAAGGCGCGCCACCCATGGGCACTGTGTGGATGTTCCGGGGATGGTAGCGGGCCTGATGGACGCTCAGACTGTGCTTGTTCTTGAACATCTTGGCGCACAGGGGACAGCGCACCTCAAGGGAGTCGTGGGTCCGCTTGAGGTGCAGCGACAGGTACGAGAGCTGTACCCTCTTGCTGCACACCGGGCAGGACACCACGCCCACCTCCTCACACCCACCCATGTTCCCAGCCACACTCACGCCCATAGTCATATTAGGTACGCCAGCGCCGCCACCTCCACCAGCAACACCACTGCCGCCCACGAGGCCCTCCAGGCGGACCAACAAATCTGGAAGAAAAGCAAAACTGACTCGTCAAGCACCAAAGGGGGAAGCACTTACCTCGAGAAAGTTTTTTGGTTACTTATTTTAGGTTATTACTGCTACCTTTACTGGCTCTCCTGATCACAAAGGAAAGTATGCTGAGGCATAAGCCAGTCAGCATATGGGGCTCTTGCAGTCTTCCACTCTACTTACCGCCGGCAACACCTGGCATCTTCTCTACCAAACTCTACTTGACTGAGTGGCTCACACGCACAAGCACACAAGCACACGTGTCAAAAAAAAAAAAAAAAAAAAAAAAAAAAGACTGAATAATAAGGAAGCAGAGTCACTTGAGTCTGCACACGGGAGGCGGGG
>NC_061824.1:11984548-11999548 GCF_019202785.1 Penaeus chinensis
TCAGAAAAGGCCGGTTCCTACAAGGGTTTCCGGCCCCGAAGTGCGGCGTTGCACATTTTGAATATCCGCACTACCCTGACAATAAATGCAAAATACGCTTGCAGTCGACAAAATATATCACGGAGACGCTGGGCAGTCTTCATGAGTAATGTCTTTTGGTCGTAACCTACTTATCTAACATACAAGGCCATTTCAACTGGACACACTATATCACAAGACACCTATAATATCTAAACCTAATCATCGCAGAAGGCGCGGCGCCCCTCGGCAAGGGCGCCTCCGATCCGGCAGCGACGACCAACCAGAGTTGCGTTCGCCAGACTCTGCAACTTACGGCAGTTATTTCCTTGAACCTTATCGATAACAGCAGTCAGATTTAACTACGATTATAGTATCACACAGAATCCGTTCTACTTAACCTATACCACAGCCTATCACTGTTATCTTTTATCTAACACAGCACAGCCATTGAGAAACATTCTTTGGTTCCAAAACGTTGTCGAATTCGTTTTATGGAAACATCACAATGCGAACACTTTGGTACACGTGGGCGGTAGATCATTAATTGCAATTACCAATAACATTAATATCACAATCGTCATCACAAATCGTTGTGCCACTGGGCTTGTACGAGCATTCGTAAATTTTGCAGGAAATTTTACAAAACGCTCATTACTAGTCGAATCACTTATATCCTAAATTTTAATGTGCATATGATTAAATGAATAAAGCATATTCAGCTTTTGATTCTTGATTTCAATGTCCTATGTACGTTAACACAGCATCGTTGTACCATCACAGATCACAGCACCAGCGGTAGGTAAACAACATCAGTACAAACTGATCTCTAGCGTCACTTTCACACAACAAACATCGTCGGTACGGCATCAAGCACGGTCCTCCGTGCCATTACAACACTTAGCTTCTTATCTTCGCCACTGCTCTGCACCACAACCGAGTTTCACGCACTTTCCCCTCAAGCGTTTGCCACCTGCGGGAAAAAGGTGGAGGGGTGGGTGGGGCGGCGGAGGGGTAGGGGAGGCGGGAAGGGAGGGGAGGTGGGAGGGGCAGGGGCAGGGAGGATGAGGATCGGACTGGACAATGCAAGTCCTTCTTGCACCTGTTATAGGTTGTGGATTTATAAAAAGTCTTAAAAAGTCTGGCAGCCCTGGAAACGGGAGCGTTTGTGTGGCTGAAATATAATGTCTGGCACAAGGCAACTCAAAGGTCTGTAGGGAAAAAAAAGGTGTTTCACTGAAAAAAGAGGAGAGAAAAAGAAAAGTATGACCGACAATTGTACAAAACTGAACCGAGATTAAAGTTCATGAATCTCCTTGAACAATCTTTGATATTTTCGGTATGTGTTTAAGCCTATTTCTCTAACAATCAGATATTTAAAAACTTTTATGACATTCTGAATCAAGAAAAAAATCTGCACCATCATTTACGCGGCAAAAGAGAACCGCAATTGATCTGTAGCTAGTCGAACTCGAACGTACAAAAGGAAGAAGTGCTGGAGAAATGAAACCGAAGAGTGTGTTGATTTAGCGGAGACCTCGAGGCAAGTCTCCCACTGAGCATGAGGGAGGAGGAGGAAAAGAGGGCGAGGGAGAGGAAGAGGTTGAGGAGGAGGAGGAAGGGGAGGAGGAGGGAAAGGTGGAGGTTAGAGAATGGTGAGGGTGTAATGCTGGAAAGGCCATCAAAAAAGGAATAAGCAGGAGAAAAACAAAAGCTGTCGTGGTAGGAAGGGTGAGGGAAGCAGTATAGAATTGTCCTTGTTGGGAGAGTAGTTAAAACGTGTTTTTGGTGCACGTGCATTTGGGAAAATAGCGAGGTGGTTTGCTCGAGCGAGAGAAACGTAAAGGAAACTCACCGGGATGATCAATAGGAAGGGTAAGAGGAGAAAAGTTTTCGGATATGAAAGTGGTGATAAGAGAGGAAGAGGAAGTGAGAGGAACGTTTCTCGGGATGGATCAAGTGCGTGAAGGATATCCGGGAGGGAGAAAGGATGCCGCGAGCCGAGGGCTCGAGGAGGGAAGGAGGCAGTGCCAAGGGTGTGCAAGGAAGTGAAAGCTGAGTGACAGAGTGGGAGTCGGTGTGAGCGTCCGTAGGGTGTGCGAGTCAATAGAAGGCTTCAGGATAGAGGGAAGTGCCCAGTCTGAGCGAGGGCTGGCAGAAGTGGGTCAGTGTGGGACAGAAGTGGTGAGGGTGAGTGAGTGAGTATGAGGCGGGCCCGGCAAGGATCAGTGTGAGCTTGGGCCCGCCAGGGAGGCGTGGCGAGGGTGGGGGGCGGGGCAGGGAACCGCCGCCTCCTGGGGAGATCATTTGTGGTAGTTGGCAATGTGGGTCTCGAGGGAATACGTGTTCTTGAGGATGCGGGCGCAGTAGGGGCACTGGGCGCGGTCCATCTGCGTGTGCTGCGTGCGGATGTGCCGCTTCAGGTGGTTGTACGTGATCCTCTTCTGGCACACGGGGCAGAGTCGGTAGCTGAGCCCTCCCTCCGAGGACGGTCTCTGCTCCGTGGGGGTGGAGGAGGTGGATGGAGGAGGGGTGGCAGCGCGGAGGGAGGTGAGCAGGGACGGCAGGAGGAGGAGGCCCCCCCCTAGAGCCCCCTCCGAGGAACCGGACGAGCCCGCTGGCTGTGCCCCGGTCGGTGACACGCTCCACCCCGATGCTGCACCGCCCCTGCCGCCCCCTGCAACACACAACACCGTTACCTCCTGCGTCACCACCACGCCCTCGCGCCCACCACCGCAACACCAGCGCCACCTCCACCACACCACCACCTCCGCCACCACCAATGCCACCTTCATATCCTTACCATCACCATTTAATTACAATTCTTAGTGAAAAATATCTTATTGTTATGGTCTCTGCTAACATGAAACCAAAGAACAAAATACCCTCAAATACCCCAGTGCATATTGCACATTGCACTTTGTTCCATGTTAGTAAATACTGACCCTTCCCCAAGGACATTGCAATCTGTGCCAGCTGATAACCCTTCCCCCCAGATTAAACTATCTCCAGGTCACATATAGCCCACGCATCACTGCTGAAACTTTGAATGTTTTCTGTGTAAACATATACATAAATATACTTATACCTATACCTCTACATATATAAACATAAAGTACCTACATTATGTATGTATGTATACAATTTATATATAATACATACATTCCTATATAAATGATCCCGTTAACACACACATGTATGTGTGATACGTGTGTGTATGTAAGCATATACATATGTGTGTGTGTGTGTGTGTGTGTGTGTGTGTGTGTGTGTGTGTGTGTGTGTGTGTGTGTGTGTGTGTGTGTGTGTATCTATATAAATATATAACATACATTTATATTTGTATATATATATATGTATATATATATTTATATATATATTTATATATATATATATATATATATATGAAACTGAATGAATAAATAAACATAAATGCATTCATATATATATATATATATATATATATATATTCATATGTGTGCGAGTTTGTTTGCGTATTTCATAAATAAATAATTATACACACACAAACACACAAACACACACACACACAGACACACACACACACACACACACACACACACACACACACACACACAAACAAACACACACACATATATATAAAGAGAGAGAGAGAGAGAGAGAGAGAGAGAGAGAGAGAGAGAGAGAGGGAGAGAGAGAGAGAGAGAGAGAGAGAGAGAGAGAGAGAGAGAGAGAGAGAGAGAGAGAGAGAGAGAGAGAGAGAGAGAGAGAGAGAGAGAGAGAGAGAGAGAGACACACACACACACACACACACACACACACACACACACACACACACACACACACACACACACACACACGCACATACACACACACACACACACACACACACAAACACACACACATATATATATAAAGAGAGAGAGAGAGAGAGAGAGAGAGAGAGAGAGAGAGAGAGAGAGAGAGAGAGAGAGAGAGAGAGAGAGAGAGAGAGAGAGAGAGAGAGAGAGAGAGACACACACACACACACACACACACACACACACACACACACACACACACACACACACACACACACACACACACACACAAGAATATATAAATGTATATGTATATATATAAATAAATATATGAATATATATATAAATATATATAAATATATATATATATAAATATACATATACACATATATATGAATATATATATATATAAATATATATATAAATATACATATATATAAATGAATATATCATATATATATATATATATATATATATATATATATATATACATACACACATAAAGATACATATGCACATACACACACACACACTCCCTTTTTCTTTCTCAAGTGTGTGCGTGTGTGCGCGCGTGTTTGTGCTCGTGTGTGTTTATGTGTTTATGTGTTTGCGTGCTTGTGTGTGTGTGTGTGTGTGTGTGTGTGTGTGTGTGTGTGTGTGTGTGTGTGTGTGTGTGTGTGTGTGTGTGTGTGTGTGTGTGTGTGTGTGTGTGGGCGCGCGCGCGCGTGCCTGTGTTTTTCTGTTTGTGTGCGAGCTTGTGCGTTTGTTTATGTATGTATGTATGTATGTATGTATGTATGTGTATGCGCGCTCGCGCGCGCGTGCTTGTGTGTGTGTGTGTGTGTGTGCGCGCGAGCCTGTGCGTTTGTGTGCGCGCGCGCGCGCGAGCTTGTGCGTGTGCGTGTGCGTGTGTGCGGGCGCGCTTGTGTATGGGGTTACATATTTAGAAAGTTTAGTGACATTACAATGAAATACGTATTTTCGAATAATGCATAATACGAGAAATTAATATCCATACATACATTATAAAAATCTACGAAAAGAATTGAAAATAAAGAAACAATATGATAATAAATCATTCTCCATATCACATCATTCTTTTTCAGTCATCGAAGAGGTAAACTCACAAAGCAACTTGAAGCACGATTCTTTACTGATAAAATCGTTTAAATATTTAATTTCTCCCTTAAATGGCTTCCATTTCAAGCTCCCTCTGCTCCCTATGCTTGATAAAAGGGGGAATAATCAAACACATGACGATGTACTTTGTAATCATCTGTACACTTACGTTCAAACGCAGGCGCACACGCACACGCACACACACACACACAAGCGTGCACATGTATACATGCGCATTCTCACACAAATCAAATGTGCTTCCAAGGATAGGAAAACATCACATTTCAACGTAAACACACACGTAGAACGTGTGTCCCTTTCGAGAAAAAAAATCTACTCCTCCTGCAATATACATTTCCTTTTCTATAAAAATTCCATTGCAGCTTCCAGACTGTTGCCAGAATAGGGACAAATCTTCCCACCTCGCCTCCGAGGATTCCCAAGGCCTTGACTGCCTTTGATTTCGTATCAAGAGGATCTGCTTCCCAACGCCTGGCGGAGAGCGCGGGGCGGGTTGGTGGGCCTCCTCTTCATCTTCGGCTTCCAAGGAACCGGAATAAGATATCGATCCATTTAATAACAGGAAGAGGAGAAAGTAGAGAAGGACTGCGATTAGCATTTTTGCCTTTCTCTCGTTCACCCTTTACTTATCTTTTGCTTTTTGCTTTATTTTATATACTAAGTTTCATTATGTCCCAAAGTTCGTGTTTCCTTCACCACAGGCACTTGCTTACTTCTTCCGTGTAACACCCAAATCGCAGGGATAATGTTGCATCTATTCAATATGTTAAACACGCTTCTATGTTGTGATTGCTGGGTACAGGAAAGTTGAAGCTAAGTAAGAGGTAAATGTGTAAACTGTAGGATACGGTATTGCAAAATGTTAACCCCTTTCATTCAATCTCACGCATGGCTGAAACACAAGCAGAAATCCACCTCTGCGAATTGTATTCATACTCTCATAACATAAGCACATACAAAACGTATTCATGTAATAAAATGTAGTGAGTATCTGCCATACAGATATATTTCATGAAGACTGGTCTTCATGAAATCCTCGTCCTACCCCCAGATGTTTCGAATCGTGATAAACAAACTGGACCAAGTCGCCATAAAGTACATTTTATGTAAAAGAAAAACACCCCTAATTATGGAATGTTTCCTGATTCTTCATCTTTTGCAAGAATATGTGTGAATTATGTGTTAAGATGCAAATGACTGCGACGTAACACCCAATACTATATTTCGACCTTTTCGCCGGGGAAGCTTTCCGAACTGGCTGCTTCGTCTCTGGGTATACAGATAAAACACACTTTGTAAAACTACTCCTTTATTTTGTGCAAAACAATGCCAAACTTCATAATTAGGAAAGGCAAACATAAAGAAAAGGTTCAATACAAGATTATATCATGTACCGACAATAATCAACAGGAAATGTATACGTAAATAACATAGTCTAAAATACGTCCAGTTCATGAACCATGTATAACAAACTGGCGTAGCAATTATGTCAAATAGTATAATACTAGTGATATAAATTATTCAACTTCAGAGTGATCACATTGAAAAAAGGGGAAAATGTCACAGGTTAAGCCCTCGTGCAGGCGACGCGCGGGACCGCCCCCCGGGGAAGGTACCTTTGGCAGGGCCTCGCCGGAGGGAGCCTCGCGGGCCGTCGCCCTCCCCCGAACAGCCTACCCTGTGACACTTCTCAAAAACGTGTCCTACGGGGCCGTCTTGGGCCTGGAGTGAACTAATAGCATGCACTGTCGTATGGGTCAGCAACACAATGCCTGCAACGTAAGAGACACCACAATAATGTAATGGTTTATTGCATGAGTGAGGGTCCGAGAGCAGGTGGTACAGGTACAGTACTGCCGTTAATATGCGAGTTGAGGTTTGAGCCTCTTGCTTGGCCCGCATAGCATGATGCACAGCTCATCTCCAACCATCAACCATGAGCATATCTGACGTGAATAAATATTAAATAAGACTACAACTGTATATAAAACTATAATCCCCTCCCAACAGCCAAAGTCACCGTTGCTATTACTTAGGAAAATTCAACCCCCACTCGGTAGAAAGTTTTGATGAAGCTGCTACCAATAACCAGCGTTATCCCCTCCTATCCCCTGTTTTGTATGCAATAACACCGATGAGCTCCGATCCAGTCTAAACTAAAATGGTAATTACTTGGTATCCAAAGCTACGAAATTCACTATCTCCCCCTCCGACTCCTTTCCCTCGGTGGGCACGAAAGCACAGCGGGAAAGGCGGGAGAACGCCCAACTTCCCTTCTAAATGACTACTCTCCCACTCAACCTTGTACGTGTCGCTCCGCTGTTCGGAAAACACTGATAGTCCCCCTGCTACACACAATAAATCAAAGCGTAGTATAGCAGCTATAACCTGGCGACTATTAGGATGGTGAGACTCATAAAACTAAACAATAATAATAATAATAATAATAATAATAATAATAATAATAATAATAATAATAACAATAATAACATAAATCCAAAATAAAAGTAAAAGGGGGAAATGTGGTCCTTATACTCAATCACTCTACCCTCTCGAGTAAAAACAAATTCACTTAAGTAACCGTGTTACAAAATACATGACATCCAAGGAACATTACGACAATATAACATACTCTTCAAATACTTCATTTAGGGATGATGATCCTGACGCGCACACAAGACAAGCCATGAGTGGCCGTGACGTCACAGGTGGAGGAGTGCTCTCACTTCACTCCACTTTCTGTCGAAGTTGATGACTTTACCTGCGCACTTAAATTTAACTTTTGACTTCACAACACTGGATTAAAAATATAGTCTTTTTAATATATATAATTCAGAATAGAGTCAACTTACTTAAATCTAATCTGGAAAACAAAAGGTACTTCTAACAGCCCATATCCTTTTGGCTTTGTGACGCAGTCTTCGGGACGAACCCTTCCGAACTTCACAGCACCCTACGCAGAGACAAGTCATATCTCTTTTAGGAATAAAGAAAAGAAAAGAAAAAAAAAAAAAGCCTCCGCATAAATATACTCGTCTCTCTCTCTCACACTCTCATCGTTTCCTCATCTGCACACTGAGTTTAATTAGTTTTCTTTCAATTCCAGGACTGTTTTTTTTTTCTAAAGACTCGTGCCGATTCACTCCGGTATCCACGCACAGTCGATCAGGTCGAGATTCTCGTACACGGACTCTAACTTGGCCATGTTGCCGTGAGTGCGTATGTGGCGCGCTATGTTTTTGGCCGTGATCGTCTTCTGACAAACCGGACACACCTTTCTCTCTCTGTCGTAGGCTTTTCTCAGTTC
Organism: Penaeus chinensis; assembly: GCF_019202785.1. Classification (NCBI taxonomy): domain Eukaryota; kingdom Metazoa; phylum Arthropoda; class Malacostraca; order Decapoda; family Penaeidae; genus Penaeus; species Penaeus chinensis. The sequence continues at coordinate 11,992,793 of NC_061824.1, forward strand.
CGTCTCACCTGCAAAAGGAGAAAAACCGGGTTGTACTATGGCTGGACTACCTTACTGTGCTACTACTGGCCCGGGGGAGAGAGAGGGAGGGAGGGGAGGGGAAGGTGGGGGAGAGGGAGGGTCTTTTATATTACAACTCAGCTACCTTGACTACACTACTGGACCGCTCTGACACAAGAGGGGCTGCCCCGGGCACATTCTGAAGCCTCCGCCCTCGGGCCGCCGAAGGGGCTCGAGGACCCGAGCCAGAGAGAGCGACGGGACATTACGACCGATATTCGGCGGAACGGCCGCACACGGAAGCCGCCCTTGGAGGGGCGTCCGCGTCCGCCGCAGGGACTGCCGCGCCGCACACTGTGGGCCCGGAATGACCTCTATCGCATACCTAAATGATCGCCTGTGCCACTCTTGTGTGAATCTGAAGAGGCGCCTACTAAGACGGCTTGGCTACACGAATGCTCACGCCAGGTTTTGTATTCTTATTAAGAGTGCATGGAAAAGTGTATATTTCCTTAGAATATGAATTCCAATTCTACACTTTTTGAAGCACGTCATAAACATTCCTACATGAGACGACTTAAATCTTTTGAGGGGGAAGTCTATAGATGACACTCGAAGAAGAGCGAAGCCAGGTCACAACCGCGGCATGACCGAGTCGAGGGCCACTGGGGGGAAGGGACTGAACGTGCCTTACCGTGAGCCAGGCGGGACGTGGGGGCGGCAAGCACACTGCATACTCTAAAGTAATCCGACACATTCTCTGTGAATCATCAGTCGGCTCACTCACACACACACACACACACACACACACACACACACACACACACACACACACACACACACACACACACACAAATAAACCAGATGCTGCATCGCTCTGCGGCAATCGACTTCAACGCACTGAAGCTGCAAATCATATATAAACTAGCGCGCGTCTTCATTATACAGAACATGCAAAAACAAAAATGCTAAAAGTAAAACAGAAACGTGAAATGCACATCCATACATACTAACTTCAGGAAAACTAATTAATGGCAACAGCAACAACAACAACAATGATGACAATACATAAAGAACAACAAAACACGACAACTGAACAGACAAACGGCTAACTCATCCAACACACAAACCAACATGTCGTCTCCGAGAGCGAGCCAGTGAACGGACGCGCGACCTAGAGAGGGTGAGGGCGGGGTGGGCCCTTCTCCGCGCCCACGAGGTCCCCCGCCCCCGCCCCCGCCCCCGCCAAAGGACTAAGCCATGAGCAAGACGTGGTGATAGCGGTAGTGTGGCGCAAAAACAACGAACAAAACGGCACCTGTCTCTAATGCCACGATTGACACCATCAATGAGAATAAGTAGAAATTTTACGACTAAAACAACAAAATAAAAATAATACCGGTAAATGCAATAATAATGGTATGATAATAAAAACAATTATTATAATTATAAAAGTAATAATAATAATAATAATAATAATAATAATAATGATAACAGTAATAGTAATGATAATAATGATGATGATGATGATGATGATGATGATGAAGATAATGATGATAATGATGATAATGATGATAATAATAATAATAATAATAATAATAATAATAATAATAATAATAATAACAATAACAATAACAACAACAATAATAATAATAATAATAATAATAATAATAATAATAATAATAATAACAATAATAGTAGTAGTAGTAGTAGTAGTACTAATAATAATAACAATAATAATAGTAATACTTCGACGTTAACATTAAACTTAAAACAATAATGAAAAGTGAGTACAGCTAATAATAACAGGCATAGTAATAGTAGTAGTAATAATTCTAAAAGGAAATAATGATGACTGATACTGATGAATATACTACACTACTATAAACATATAAATCGTAATAAATTGTAATAACACAATAATACATGACTGTCACCACGAAGACATAGACGAAATTATGACAAAAAAAAAAAATAATAATAATAATAATGATGATGATGATGATGATGATGATGATGATGATGATAATAATAATTAAATAATAATAATAATAATAACAACAATAATAATAATAATAATATTAACAATAATAATAATAATGCCAATACCAAAGTGATAATAATAATAATAATAATAATAATAATAATAATAATGACAATATTACTACTAATAATAATAGCAACAATATTACTACTACTACTACTAACAAAAATAATAATATTAATAAAACAATGGCAAAATAATAATAATAATAATAATAATAATAATAATAATAATAATAATTATAATAATAATAATAACAACCACCACAGCAGACTGTTACACGACTCGTCCATCAATCATCTGCCCGAACAGCGCTGGGGCGTCTGATGGGCCTGCCACATGGCTCTTCTGCCTTCCAGCCACGCCCCTCGAGGCTCGGCCGCGCGACTATGGAGGGAAGGACTCGTGGGCCAGGAACCTCCCTATGTAGGCATCGCGTCTTACACTTTGCAGCCCGTAATATATACATTTATATCACCCTTTCTTCTGTTCCTTAACGTGCACTGTGGCAGGGAAGATCCATTTCCCAACCGGTGACGGGGAGAAGGAAGGGGCTGCACGTACCCCGGGCCACAAGGCACCGGTAACTGATCTAGAAAGGAAGTGCCTCGGTGCCTGGGTCAACTGCGCTCGACTACGCACACGTCCACCACCGTCAGTGACAGAATAAGCTCGTCCAAACAACACCATTCCAACGTTGTCAAAAAAAGGGGAAAAATCATATTAAAAAATCGCCCGGAAATGGAAATGACTTACCGTTTAAGTATATATATATATATGTCTTTGCAGCATCCGTTTGGTTCTTTCTCTCCTGAAGGATAACTGCCTTTAAGTGAGGTTTTAACTCTAACCTTGGTGCATCTTGTCAAATCCAAGCGACATGTTCATTCGATTCTTCTTTCATTTCTCTTTATTTATCTTTCATTTCTCGTACCATTGCTTTCTTTCACTTACTCTTTCACTTCTATCATTTGCAACATCACTTCCCTGTTTCACACCCTTCCCATATACACAACCTTGTTCTTCTCTCGTGACGCTGCGTCCCTTCTTGTGCCACTCGCCCTCCCAAACCGCTCTACCTCCCCCCCCCCCCCCCCCCCCTCCCCGTTAGATGCGCCAATAATCATCTCTAATAAACTACCTTGTTTCAGTTAGGCTTCAACACATTCACTCCAACACTGGGCCCCACTCTTTCGTAGCTAAACCAGTAATCGTCACGAGCCAATTTCCTCCCATTGAAGCGCCGGCGACATGTTGAACTGAACCCAATTTTCCGGTGCAGCGTGTTATGCATCTCTTGCCTTGCATTGTTTTTTTGTTTTTTTTTTCAGAAAATTCAGTCTTTAGGCCAGCTGAGAGGCCTAGAGTCTGAGAGTTCACATCTGCTTGTGAACTATTTCAGCAAATAAGGAACATAAAATAAAACAACCATTTTATATACAAGTATTTTAATTGAAACCAAAATCACTTATCATTATCCATGTTGTAGATATACAGTCTTGTATATGAGATAATTAAAATAATCAGACTTTAAATTTTGACTTCGTTACATTACTTCGAATATCTCCATTGCACTTCTGACTACACTTAATAATAAATCATATATTCTATCATGTACAGTTTCACCTTAATGTCATCAAACATTAAACCATGAATACTTATCCATAATAACCAAAAAGCTACCAAAAAGCTGTAAAGCTTTTTCTTAATACTTCATCATTTTGTGTGGATAACACATGTGCGTTTGATTTAAAGCCATTAGTTTGTGGTTACATTATCCAGTCTGTTCGATTCCGGTACCGCAAACTACTGCCGCCCAGGTCGCACACGGGGCGCGACTGCAGTCACTTTGGAACACGTCCTACCCATGTTCCCTGCTGCCTCCCTCTCCACTAGTCGCTGCTTGAATGCATACACATCGACATGAGGTCGATGCACACACCATCTCCTACTGTACGCAGAAACGCACACACATCCTCACAAGACAAATACAAGGATGTACACGTACTTGCATTCATACAATGGTGTACAAGTAAGTGCACACACGCACACACACAAACGCAAGCGCGCGCTCTCTCTCTCTCTCTCTCTCTCTCTCTCTCTCTCTCTCTCTCTCTCTCTCTCTCTCTCTCTCTCTCTCTCTCTCTCTCTCTCTCTCACACACTCACACACTCACACACACACACACACACACACACACACACACACACACACACACACACACACACACACACACACACACACACACACACACACACACACATTCTAGCTATAAAAAACATACAACAAACACACACGCTTACATTTGCCATTGAAGTTTCCCTAACGGCGGACACTACCCCGTGTTCGCACTACATTCACGGATATATAACAATAACAATATTGATGTATTGTGACTACACTGGCTGTTGCGTGTAAAACAAGAAATAAATGTCTCAGGTATGGGTGTATGTTTGCGAAGTATTACTATTACTAAAATCCTGTTAAAGTTGCCATGCATTAAGGTACAGTCTACCTAGAAAACGGTACATTATCATCTTTAAAATGAGCAACAAATGTAACAGTTAACGTTACATACTACTATCAACATCAACATTAAAAATAATATTGATAATAATATCATTAGCATTAACTATAATAATGACAATAACAGCAACCTGCCATTTAAAGAAACAAATAATTGCATTATGTAATTAAATGTTACTTTACCTGAATGAATCTTAAAAAATAAATGAAAGTAATCTACCGTGACTATGCTCGTTTGTGTGATGTGTGTGTTTGTGTCAATGGCATCAAAAAACTTAACAAATAGTCTTGTCTGACAAGTTATTGCTCCATGATACGCGGCCTCGTAGCGGGCGCGAGTCGGTAGGCGTGCAAGAGGGAGCCTGGGCGGCGTCGCGATGCAAGAGTCTGGCATCTACTCATCAACGCACACTCCGATTACTAGACATCAAATCATGGAAAGACGCACATTATTATGATTCCAGTCCTGCGATGATGACACACTTGAAAAGCACAGGCAAACCTAAATATCAACTAAGTCCTAAATATAATCAAATCATCTCCAAACAATGATCAGAGGAGTCATTACCCCATTTTTGTACAACCGCATGTGCTGCTTTGGTAGTGCTGTAGTACAAGTATCATGACGACATTGGATAAAAGTTCACTAGTTTGTGAATCGAAATCAGATCCTGGTTTACCTCCCTCGCGTCCTTGTGGAATCACCGTCTGGCCGCGAGACCCGTCTAGGAACCGTCAGAGCTTTTCGGGGCAGCGCGCCCTCGCTCGGAGGGCGGCGTCATGCTGGCAGCCGGGTAATGCCTGCTCTCTGAGCACATGCTGACTGGTGGCCAGGCGATGATGGCGAGGCGAGATCACAGGGTGAAGAACTCATACGTTAACGGCACACAACACGCATCCAAAATGTCTTTAATCAAGTTGGGCCGCGCGCGCCCGAGTGAAATGACCATAACGCCTCAGAAACAGAGAAGAAACGAAGGGCTTGCACGGCGACCGGAGTCGCGTGCAGCCGGATCAACCAGCGTGCCGTCCTGACTGGTGATGGGACTACGGCCTACCTCTAATTAGTATGTTACCACGTCCGTTGCATATTGCTCTATCTAGCTACTGGTCCGTATCATCAATGGGTAAAACTAGATTTTAAACTGTCCATTTAGGTGACGTCATGTCAAATTATGAAAATATTTTGACAATGTACATATGGCATTCTCTATCAATCAATCAAGACAACTTAACATATGAAAATATGCAGGCATTATACACGTGGCATAATACTCTTCAACCACCGACAAACATTATAACTTAATAGCCAAGGCTTTACAGTCACTAAGGTGTAAGGTGGCCCATCACCGGCCTGCGAGGTTTTTGTTACAACGGCGCCCCGAGCCACAAGCACTTCCAATACTGATGTCAACACAAAGCACAACACACCAGGGAGACTCGTTCCTCTTCCTCCACATCCACTCACAGTAAATGAGAAGCTACGCAACTTGCAGCCTATGCCTGCGGTCATTCCCAAATGACAAGTTGGTCTGAATACATATCAATATATTTTGGTACACAATGCATCAAGGGATGTGGTTAATATATGGTATTTGTGGATGAACGCGTGCTACATAAGGACTCTCCCGGGTTGAACCGTCCAGGCAGGCTGTGGCTGCGAGGCGCACCAACTGTCTTAGGAATAGCACAAAGACACTCAATCCTGAGACGGGTGTCTCCTCCTCTACCGTCTCGAGCAACAGCCCACCACTGCTCGTCCTCCCTTGCCTCCTTGGACAAAATCGTATTACAGTGTCACACGAACATTTAAATATTGCGAGCTAAACAGACGAGGCAAGAACAAACAAAAGAGTTGGCAGGGGAGGCGCACGGCAGGGAAGCTGCTGCGACAGCGGTCTTGGGGCAGGAGGGGTCTCGGGCAGCAACACTCTCACACTGGCAGAAACAACATGTAAACTCTGTAACAAACTACAGGACAAGAGCGTGCACTAAAGCAGTGAGTCAAAGCTGGAGGATTTAGAGGGCGTCTGACTGGCCTGGGCCGCGTCCCTCGTCCCGCCTGGGTTGGTGGTGGGCGTGTGCCCCCCGGCTGCGGCGCGGGTGTAGGGCAAAGTGATGGGCACGAGGCCAGGGGGCACGACCCTGCCGCTCAGGTGGCCGAAGCCTGATGTATGACCTGACCA
>NC_061824.1:12022048-12027048 GCF_019202785.1 Penaeus chinensis
ATAAACATAAATGTGGGAATGAAATCAGGGAAAACATGCAAGTAGTAACACTGCCAGCAGGATGCTTTCTGCAACCCCCGCAATAATCAAACTTTTCCTCTAGACCTTTCCAAATGTTGCTTCCTACACCTCAAATGTGTGCTGGAAAGTTCAAGACAATCCTTCATTCATCAGATTTTCACTTTTGTTTCATGTGGTGGGGATGATGATGATAATAATGATAATAATAATAATAATGATAATGATGATAATAATAACAATTATCATAAATTAATTATTTTTTTTAAATAATATTCTTAATCAGCGGAATCTACTAAATTGTTGAAACACTAACATAAGTGCAGTGATAGTTCATTGAAGATGTTGAAGATCTTTCCTAGCCAAAGGGCCACACTTTCAAAATGAAGAATGGTAATTTTTTACTGTTAAATAAATTAACTTAATAATTTATTATATTTTCCTTTACTTATTTATTTTTCTTGTTTATTTATTTTTTTTTTTTTTTTTTTTGAGAAAGCTGAAATTAGTATTTCTTGACTGGGGAACAAATATGGTACTTTCTTTCATGCCCTTTGCTTTTACAAGTGGCAGTAGTACTATGCTAAGTACTATGTATGTGAGGGCCTGTTCATTAGCATTTACACCCAGGCTTATTCAAACTCAAGTCTGAACAAGGGTACTTACTCTCTTCATATAATCATTCAGTAACAACTCCTATATTCTCTATTCTCTCTCTCTCTCTCTCTCTCTCTCTCTCTCTCTCTCTCTCTCTCTCTCTCTCTCTCTCTCTCTCTCTCTCTCTCTCTCTCTCTCTATATATATATATATATCAAATATATCAAATGTATATAATATATATATATAAATATATATATATAAATATATAAATATATATCTATCAAATATATATATATATATATATATCAAATATATACATATATATATATCAAATATATATATAAATATATATCTATCAAATATATATATATATCAAATATATACATATATATATCAAATATATACATATATATATCAAATGTATATATATATATATCAAATATATAAAAAATATATATCAAATATATACATATATATCAAACATACATATATATCAAACACATATATATATATATATATATATATATATATATATATATATATATATATATATATATAAATATATATATATATATATATATATATATATATGTGTGTGTAAATATATATTTGATATATATATATATTTATATATATATATATATATATATATATATATATATATCAATTATATATATATATATCAAATATATATATGTATAAATATATATATATATATAAATATACATATTACATTATACATATATAGATATATATATATATATCAAATACACATTGTATATATATAATCAAATATATATTATATATATATTAAATTTGCATACATATATATATCGACCACTATTCTTTACAGCAGGACATAGGCCTTTCTAAATTTACTATTGAGAGGTAACATGGCAGTGCCTGATTGGATGCCCTTCCTAATCAACCACTGCTTGGTGTGCTAACACTTGTGCCATGGCGGTGTCTTCCCCTACAACACCTGCGCTTGACTCAAGGCAATATGGCGATATGTTGTTTTCTCAGGCTCGAGCCAGGACAGCAGTCAGAGCACAGGCTTTTTAACAACTGTGTGGCGGGAAATTGAACTAGGGACCACAAGGGTTGGAGTCCAGTGCTCTAACCACTGGACCATCGCAGCAGTCATATGTGTAAGTGTATATATCAAATATATATATATATATATATATATATGAAATATGTATATATATATATCAGATATATATATATGAAATATATATATACATATATATCAAATATGTATATATATATAATATATATATATATCAAATATACATATCAAATATATATATATATATATATATCAAATATATATATATATATATCAAATATATATATATCAAATATATATATATGAAATATATATATATATATATATATATATATATATTTATATATATACATATACATCAAATATATACATATATATATATCAAATATATATATACATATGTATATAATATATATATCAAATATATCAATATATATACATATAAATATAAATATAAATATAAATATAAATATATATATATATATATCTGTGTGTGTGTGTGTGTGTGTGTGTGTGTGTGTGTGTGTGTGTGTGTGTGTGTGTGTGTGTGTGTGTGTGTGTGTGTGTGTGAGAGTGAGAGTGAGAGTGAGAGTGAGAGTGAGAGTGTGAGTGTGAGTGTGAGTGTGAGTGTGAGTGTGCACGCGTGTATATATGTGTGTGTATGTTTATATAAGTTGTGAAATAACTATTTACCTTTGGTTGACTGCTTTTGATGTTCTAGTGATACAGTAGAAGTGCTGTCCAATGTGGACCGCAAGATGCATGAACAGAACAAATAAAAAAAAATGAATCCTCAGACACAGAGAAGTCAAGGTGGAGGAGGAGAAAGAGATGGGGGGGAGGGGGGGGAGATATATAGGGAGGGAGGAAGAGAGGGGGGAGGAGAGGAGACTATATGTCACATATCTATATTTTTTTTCTACATAAATATATATGAATGGGAGGGAGGAAGGGAGGGGGGAGGAGAGGAGACTATATGTCACATACCTATATTTTTTTTTCTACATAAATATATATGAATGTACAGTATATCTTTCTTTTTTTGTTCAATTGACTGCCAACCAAAACCCACTATTTCTCATATGATGAATGAATCAAGCAAACAAATACTGGAAATAAAATAACACAAAGAATAATAACCAAAACAGAAACAGGGAAAAATAAATAAACAAATGAAAATAAAATAACAAATAAACATAAATGGTGGTCTTAGCCTTCACTTGAAACAACCGCTCACTACCCATAAAATAGACAACATATAAAATGGCACATATATCCAAATACAATTATATGGCCTTTTAAAACAGAATGGACTAATGACAACTTTCCCAAAGCAGATTGTGACACAAAATCACCACATTACTTTAAGAAGAAGTATCTTATTTCAACTTGAAGTAAATAATAGCAAAGCAACAGTAAAAAGTACAGAGCTAATTCACCAAATGTCCACATTTTACGAGTTATATCAGGAAGTCAAACCTCCCTAAGTTGTGCATTTGTTTGGTCTCCTTTTAGCCTACCCTCCTAGGAACGTTCGGGCTGAAGCCAAGAGGATGAAAAGTGAAATAACTTATGCTTCCTGCATAAAAGGAACTAAAAATGGAGCAAAAGCAAGATCTATTTCAAACTATACACTGTCATCCTTACAATCCAGTAACTATCATGACCATTTCTCAAATTATCAATATCATTATGAACGATAATTGATATATATGAACTGTAATAATACATGTGTTATTTATAAGGAAAGAATGATAAAGAAAAGAAGAAGAGAAAAGTCAAAACCATTACTCTCACTGCCACAAAATCATAGTCTGACATCAATAATTGTATTGAACTATAATTCCGATGGGCATGGCATGTACGTACATACCATGCCCACTGTGAGTTTACTTTATTGTTTTTACACATAGATGGCTACACTTGTACTAAGTTACCAATGAGCCAATTATGAGTACTGCCTGTCTTGCCTTTTTCTTTGATTTACGAAAATCTTATTTTGCTGTTACTAATTATAGTAATTATAATGTTATAATAAAAATAACACCACTGACATTCATAGCATTAGTAAATTATAAGTTTTTTCTGCCAATTCAAAGAAAGTGAAATTAGGTAAGGTTACAAGGTCTACTAAATGATTCCTTGCACAGCCATATATGTGCAGAGACATTTTACAAAAAAAATTAAAATGAGCACAGCATTTTCCTCGGCTGCATGTGGTTAACCCCTACGATCTGGATGACGTGACCATCACTTCATGAAAAAATCTGACATAAGAGGTAAGCGATGTTAACATAACACTATGGGAACATTTGGCTGAGAGCCAGGGTGACGGGAACTTGCTGTAATTAGAATTTCACATAAACAAAACTTTGCATGAGATGCGTATGTATTTCATTTACTGCGATTTTATTGTCTCATGCGTATATGAGATACACAAAGTATTAATAAACTTAAAAGCAAACTCCTTTCTATACAAAAAGTAATGTTATTTCTATCTGATCTTTACTGATACTATGTTAAGAATCTGTGGTCTATTACCGTCTGTATAAAGAAAATCAAATGACAAATATAGACAGTGGAAAATGGCAAAAAAGCTATAAAAACACCAATGCAGAAGAGAAAATGACAAATGGGAGGTAGGGTATGTTGTCACCACATCTAAGTGATCGTATTCGCCCAGAATACAAGCCACATACCCGGCAGAGTGGCTGCTCCAGTAGGTCTAATGCACATATTTTGGGTCACGTGCAGACAGTAAAGCATCCAGATCCAATGCAATATTCAATATGGTAGCTCATGGAATTATAATACTTGTGAATCAGAGACTATCCAAACTCCGTACAAGCATAAAAAGTGCATTTTTAAAACACACACACACACACACACACACACACAAAAAAAATAATAACTAAAAACAAACAAAAAACATTTAATTGGCTTCCATTGCCAACAAAAAGAGGAGAAGCTGCAACCTAGCTCTACTGATGAGGGCCTCCTGTGGTTCCTCATACAACACACTTATGTTTCTCTTTTAGCAGCATGACAATTCTATAACAGCATAAACTGCGATAAATTTGTTTACACTCTCACTTGTGTTACTGAGAAAAATGTAAAGGAAAACTAGCAATGTCAAAATACTTTTTTTATAAGTGACTTCACTGCCACATGTTAAAATAACAATAACCTTATGTGATAATAATTATTTAACCAATACAAAAAACAAAAACATTCTATAACTTAAATAACTAGAATCATTTATACCTTTGCAAATCCTTACTTCATTTCCTTAAACAAATTATATCTGTAT
>NC_061824.1:12032048-12034548 GCF_019202785.1 Penaeus chinensis
TGTCACGTATGCACATGCCACCCGGAATATAGTCCAGGCATGCCATGGAAATATATTTCATAAATGTGTGTGTGAGGGGGGGGGGGGGGGGGATCCTAGGACAGAATAGACTAGTGTGACCTTAGCTTAAACGAGTATGGTGAATTGTGAGCTTTGGGTTATAAGGAACATAGGCTTCTCTTCCTTGGAGCAAGGAGTTTGCACCTTAGCTCTCTGCAGGAACCCTCTATTCTGACCTGCAGGTGATGGCTTTCATACAGAATTTGATGATTCAGACACTTTGATTGACAGTACCGGTATTCGGAAAGGCAGTTGGTGTGTTTATCTGGGCCATGGTAAGACATGCATGCTACAAATACAATGACAGAATTTCTCTATTGAACCTAGCATGTGGACTATTTGCATACACACTTCCTGGGTACTTCATAGAATTCAGATTTTAACAAGCATATAATTACACTAAATCTCCAGGAGTTTAATGAGATACTCCTTCCTAACCCGAGAGCCATGCTGGTCATTGGTATGGTCACTGAGTGTTTTTATCCACTGTCAAGCAACAGGGGGTGTTCCTGGTTGATTTGGATGAACAATCGAAAGAAATGACCACATTTTCAACTCCTTTAGGTCATTTTGATTTCAAATTCATCCCGTATGGGCTCCATAACATTCCTGTCACCTTTCATGGTTAATGTCAAATGTCATATTTGGACTGGTCATGTCATAGTCTTATAATATTTAAATGATTTGTTGTCTGCTTTGTGCAACATAAAAAAGTATGAGGCCAAGCTAAGAAGTGTGTTTTTAACCCCTTGGTGACGGGTGAAGAAAACTAAAAAAAAAAACTACGCTCTGGCAATCAATGGCAACGCACTGACTTTGAGCGTGGGAGTTTGGTACATCAAGCCGAATCACTGCCTCGCAGTGCTTTGACTGACTGAGTGATGCTAATCTTGCCATCAGTATACATATTTTTCAAAACCTAGATTAATTATTCACCTCACACATTTGATTAAAAAATTATGACCAAATGCTAATAAGGTTAAGATATTTTGAATTTCCTTGTGCCTATTGAGGCAAGTCCTCCTTTGGCCTGGATGGCTTTTATTGCTCTTTTATCAAGAATTTTGCTAAAGTAGCCATGCCACTCACTGCTCTTCTCTATAAAGATGCTCCTTTGTCATGGAATGAATCCTAGCAAGAATCATTTGATATGCTCAAAACTCACATCATAGGAGTGCCTGTTCTGATTTTACCAGATTTTAAGGGTTCCCTTATCCTTGCTAACCATGCAACCAACCAAGGCCTCTGTGGCATTATCATAACAAGAAGTCTGTCATAGATCTATAGCTTTTACAAAATTCAAAATCTGCAAAACTAAATTATTGCCACTTTTAGCTCTGTCATCTTTATCAGTCATAAGTCCAATTCTACTGAATTAGATTATTAGGTCTGAGACAAAGCACTAGTTATAATATGGCCACTAACGTACTTCAACAAACTTATTCACAGCCACAATATCTCTGCGATAACTGATTACTGTCGTTGATCTTATCATCTCACTGACACTAAATCCCCTAATGGTAGACTGGCTCGAATGATGCTATCCTTACTTTCAATGCTAATATTATATCTACACAGGCCACAGCCAATATGGTGGCTGATGACATCTCTCCCATCCCTGTAGCTCTGTATCCTAGATGTAGGTGGCCTCTTTATTTAGTAAAAGGAAGACCCCTTGTGCTCAAATCTCAAACAGTAGTGACCATTCCATTGAAGCCCCACCTTCTTGTACAAATGTGCCAACAATAGACAACATATCCAGCTTGACACTGCTAGCCTGATGGTGAGATTAGCATCACTCAGTCTTTAAAGGTTTCTGTTGCTAACCATATCAGTGTTGAGAAGGCTATAAAGTTAACACAAATCATGTCAAATGTGACCTTCACCTGCTTTTGCTTATAATGTGCTGGAATGTGTTTTCCAATGGGTTAGTGCAAACATTCTCTAAGGATATGTCACCTCATCACCAAGCAATACATCTCTGTTGTGTTTATTGGTGTCTTTGTTATTGTGAACTTGTACTATTCCAGATAAATCTGCTGCTATAATCCCTTGTGTGTTCCACAAGTATACCATGTGTTGCCATAATTCCCTCCGCCTAAATACGATGCAGAGTTCAACAACACTTAATCTAGTGTGCTTTGTATATCAAGGAAAACTCATTACCTTGATGGAAGGAGTCTATACTGTTAATTTTATTAGCAATTAAATCATCTTCAGGTGTTATCCCTCACCACTCTGTGTATAGCAAAGACTTCTGCCCACTACAGGTATCTATTGGGCTTAATCCACCTCTAATTTATTCAGATGACCCATTAAGATACTGGTGTTGCAGCACGAATTGCAACCTGAAGCTCTGCAGACTTCCAAGGTTGGGTCAAATCAGGTCCACAGCCTCGTCCCTGCACTCTCATCAGCATGCACTTCTCAAGGCTCACTG
>NC_061824.1:12039548-12044548 GCF_019202785.1 Penaeus chinensis
TACATCAAATAGACAGTGGCTATTTGTTTTGTACGCAGCAAACCCATAAATTGTTTTTTTTTATTTTTAGACACTAAGATAGATTTACTTGGAAATTTTTTTTAGGATAAGTTATTGAGAAAGAAGTGTCCAAAAAACTGTTTTGTGTTTAAGAAATTTGCTAAGTAATTAAACTATCACTCACGAACTTTTGCATGGAAAGTGTATCTTTGATTGTAAAGTACAGGAATAACTTTCAAATATAATGCTCCATTAATGCAATACACAAAATCTTGTGTACGTGTTTCTTTCTCTATTACATATCCCATAATATATTAAAAGAAATTATTAAAAAATTTGCACTTCTGAAAATATACACTATCATAGATAGTCCAAACTAAAACTACCATAAAAAAATCAATTCTAAAAAGGCTATAAAAAAATCTAGCATACATATCATTAACCTGAATCTGATAAAACTTAAATCTCACAATATGATAATATTTTACAAACTCGATTAGTAGATTTTAAACATCCACACCACCTTCATTAAGGTCAATCCCTGCACAATACAGACTAACGAGGCTTTGAAGACACAGTGGGGAAGTTTAATCCTACCAACCCAGTAATGAAACAAGAAACATCACAACATTTTCTAAACAGTAAAACATTTTTGCATGGCTAAGAATTATCAAGTCATTTATCACCTAGACAGTTTAAAACTGCTGGAAAACTTTTAACTTGTTACAAAGATGCTCCCAGACTACAAAGTACCTGCGTTAAAGTTGTAGCTGAGTTGGTAAGTTGTCATGGCAAAAAAATTACAAAAACTATGGTATCTTCACCTGAATATTGCAAGAACCCCTGACAGAAAAGTTGCTGTATATAATAATACATGACCCTGAATGTTTAAAACCTGCAGGATATATTCACATTTGGTTTGACAGACACCTCCCATGTTAACCTTTCAAGACCCATGATAGCTCCATCAATCATTTTCAGCACATAACAAATCTGATAATTCTCACATTTACATGATGCACAAATTGGCTGACTGTTTGTTCAAAACTGAATCACAAAATACTGCCTTCATAACAAGGAAAGATTTCCATTATCTACTGCTATCCTGAGAAGATACTCAACATATCACAGAATTTTTCAGCAGACAAGTTCTAGCTTCAATCCCTGACTTTTGAAATTCATGTGGAGGACCTTAACATGTCATGGAAGGGGTCACACAAGCCAGCAGAAGAAATGACTTGAGGTAGATGCACCAAAGAAATTGGCTCAAGAGACCAGAGTGATTATAATTTATCCTATAATTTACTCTATAAGGACATTCCAAAGAACACAAAATAAAAATGGAATTAATACAGAATATGATCCTGAATGTCTATTTCCCTGATGGGAATGCAAGACGAACGACACCGGTTAGCGCTAGGCACGCCAGCTGGACCCTGTTATAGTGACCTTGTATGTAGTACCCGTTTATAAGTGTTGCCCTAGATATGTATTATGGGCATGGATATGATGGATATTGGGCAAATCCGAGATAAAGACAAAACCTTCGAGGAAAAGAGTTCAGACTATCAAATTCATCTGTTATCAAGATGGGCATTGCAAGAGGGTAAGTTTCTTCCCCTTACAATTTTCATAAATTTTGTCACTGAACTGCTGTAAAATATGGTACCAATAAAAGTAACTCGGACAAGCCCATTGACACAGTGCATATCTGTCTTTAAGAGCATTATTAATACTATGCAAGAGGATCCAGTCCACTCAGGTTTCTCTTCTGTATATTTTAGATACATCATGTAGTTCCAAAATTCAGAGAATTGTTATATGACACAACAGATACAACTTCCACATCCCTGTAACTTATGAAGAACACTACCAAAACTGTAATGGTCTTTAAAAGCTCCACTAGTAATGGCAAAAACATTTTGAATTGCTATTTGCAGCACTATCATCGAAGCAGTCAAAAAGATCCTTGCATACTTAGGTCTATATCCAACCTACTACACCAGTATTCAACCTTTACTCAACTGAAGAAAAAACAGACAATCGACCAGAGTCAACCATCTCAGAATCAACAAAGGTAAGAACAAAATACATAGATAAAGATAAAATAAATTTGTGTCCCTACATATCCTACAAAATAGTGAATGGTTACTTACCATCACTGTAAGTATCTTGTACTCATTACAAAAACTACAATAAATGATTATATACTTCACACCAAACATGTGATACCTTAATAAAAGATTTAACATGGCTTCACATCTTTACAATGGCCAAAATTCTTGTGCTTTCAGCAACTTGGCTGTGTCTGTTTGTTGATTAAAATGAAGAAATGGGTATATCAAAGCATTAGCTTGCATAGCAAAATTTTATCCTCTTGTTAGAGTTTAGCATAGTGACACTGAAAGGTGTGATACCATATAAGGCTATCAAAATGGTTCCAGCCTTGTTTCTCACTGAAACAATAAAAATATAGCTTTATACGTGACTTATATCATCTGTAAATCTAAATCTTAAAAAAGAAAGGAAGGAAACAAAGAAAGAAAGAAAAAAATCAACATAAAATGTTAATATGGAACATATAAAAAATATCATAATATAATAACAAATCTATCTATCCCTGTTCAAGAAATTATATTTGAATGTTAATTCAAATCAGAATGGTAGCAGCATCCCAGTTCTCTATCATCACACACCACACACATAAAAAAAAAAGAAAAAATATATGGCAAATAAATAAAAATTTTGTCTGTACAATCTCCTGCTTCCAGCTGATATAGAGTAACATTCAAACCTTAGCTAAATTTGAGACCTGAATTCACTTTACCCGTCGGTTTCTCTAAGAGAAGCCTACCATTGATCTGAATAGAGAGAATATATACATAAGATAAAATGGCACTCTTTGTGCCACAGTCCTCCTTTCTGGTCAATATAAAGAGTCCACTGTGCCTAGCCCAAGAGCAATGGCTTCTGCTCATGGCACATTTTTGTTATGAGGCAAGTGCCATTCCTAAATAATTAGTTTTCTTGATTAATGTAAAATTTGGCATACATCAACAAAACCTCCACCTACATAAGCCTAGCAATTTCTAAATATAAGATCACTAAAGACACTGGGCTTAGAGCACCTGGTATAATGCTAGTAAATAAAATAGATTTTAAGTCTTGGCTTGTTTACAGGTAGAATCTTGAGGTATAAAGTTAATGTGATCATTTATATGTAAGATGAGGAGCATCACTAGGATGTACACACAATGGATGTGTAGCAAAAAGGATTTCTCCAAGAGAAACTTTATCATGGAATACAAGTTCAACTTTAAAAACGAAGAGTGATTCCAAGAATTCCAAGTAAGTACCTTTCTCATGAAGAATTCCTTTTTCAAGAAACACCCAGTAATGACATTCATGGTATCTATAGCTGTACCAAACTGCAAGGTTGGTAATGGAAGAAAAACTCCCTGGGAAAAGGAGGTTGGGATGGGTAGGGGAGGGGGGATATCTGGTGGGGAGGGAAGAAAAAGCTGCAGCTCTGCATGTCGGTCACACGGGGATAACACACATTCGTAATTGACATTCTTTTAGCTATCAGCCTTGTTGGTCTTATCGAACCAAGATTTGTGATTTTCCCCCTTTCTTTTTCAAAGAACCTTATCATCATCTCCTTTGCATTCTCAACTGTATAAAAAAATTTGATTACCAATATTACCTGAATTGGGCAATAGCCTTTAAAAAGAAACCCAGTTATCGAGAGAACAGTGGTCCATTTAGACTTTAGAATCAAACTGATGTGGTCATCATAGCAGGAGACCCGTTCATGTTTATGAGGCATTCAACCATACAGCTTTATATAGTCTTGTGAGGAGAGTTGGAATAATGTAATACATGCCCTGTCACTTCCTGAGATGTGTGCTGTAGGAAAATGTTTACACTTGATTGACCACACATTCTAAAGAAACTAAATGGAACACTGAATTCTTGCAATACTGCTGCTCACTCGCCACACTTACCAGTACTTACATTATGTACACCACATTACACCAGTATGATTAGTAACAAACATTTTTGTTGAAATGGTCAAAGATTTCCTGTACAATGCATAGATGGCTTCCAGTACTGTGTTACCTTTGGAGATTCTGGAAAATCCTTTGTGCACTTATACGCATCATGACCATGACAATATTCTGCGTATCTACTATCCTAAACTTAATGAGGCAGCAGTGTTTCATATCATCATTGCCATGAACTGAAGCTGACACATCAGTTTGCACAGGAAAGCCAGACTTTTAAGGAAGCAAAATTCTTTCATTCCATTATTCAAGGGCTAACAAAGAACCCTTCTCTCCTGAGACATTCACATTAATTTTACAAGCAATGAACAATTTGAGGACCCTGCAAATGTCAATGCCTGTCACCTTGCAACAGCTGCATAATCATTGGGTTAACTCAACAGGGTAAAGATCTGTTTTGTATGGTGCAGCCAAGAGCACTTTCCTAGTCTGACCAAGGTTGGTGGAGGTGATGTAGAGACAGCTGTCCATGTAGAAGTTGTGCTGCTCCATCTTGCATATTTGGACTCATTTGATGAGTTCCCATTTGCTGCTGTTGATGAAGCTGCTGTTGCTGTTGCTGTTGCTGTTGCTGTTGTTGTTGTTGCTGTTGTTGTTGAGATGGATGTTGTTGCTGCTGTTGATGATGTTGCTGCTGCTGAAGCTGCTGTAAAGTTTGCTGGAGGTAGTTCTGCTGAATGGCTTGTTGTCTTTGCATACGTTCCTGAGACTGCTGTCGCCCCTTTTTAAGCTGACTTATCCGCACTGCTAAACGCCGAGACTGATCAAAATATAACTTCCTTAGCTGCTTCATAACATCAGTGGCTTTGGTAAAGTACTCTCTCTGTTCAGATGTGATACCTGTCATCTCTGCTATGTCCATTGACAAAGCATCTACATTGCCATTGTTCCCTCCTTCCCCTTCTTGCTGCTGTTGTTGATTCAATTGCTGCT
>NC_061824.1:12062048-12064548 GCF_019202785.1 Penaeus chinensis
CCTACCTAAACTCACCTTTTTAACCATTCTCGATTTTTTTTTGAGACAATTACTCATAATGTTTGTGTGATCATTATCATTAATACTGCCATATTGTAAAATCATCAACAAAACTGCTGGTAACAATTGCTTTTCTATAAAAAAAAAAAAAAAAATAATTCCAGGCTTAATAGGACAATAGCAGTAGAAATTGACTTATTGGTGACTATTCCTGAGGTATCTATGTGTAAACAAAACCAACAAATTAAAACCAGTACACTGGGCATGTATAAATTCCCAAAAAATTAGTAGGTTAATTGCATGAAAGGCATTTTACCCATATACCATCCTTCCTTTCCACCCACCCCTATTAACCCTTTCTCCCTGGGTTAAGAAGAAAAAAAACTCTACACTCTGGAGATTAATGGCAACAAGCTGACTTTGAGTATGGGAATTCACTATATCAAGCCAAATGCTCTGCTCGTAGTGTTCAGCGTGTCGCCCACGGTATATAACCGCACTCCACAAATCAAGCAGTTTGTTATGATGCCGCAAGGCTTGGCCCAGCAGAATTGACTTAAAAGGAGTGCCCGTATACTTGTTGACTGAATTGATAGGGTTTTAGTCTCAAGAGGATATTGTCCTTGGTTCAAGAATTATTTTATCTTTAGCACTTGGCGGTATTTGGAGAATGGTCTATAGACACCTTTCCTTTGGTTATGTAGAGGGTTATTATGAAATATCTTGCAAAACAAAATTTATTGCTTGATTCACTCATAGGTAAACCTTTGGAATAAGATCACCTGATGATAGTAAAAAGTACAGTAACGGCCATAAAGACTATTTACACATAAAAAATAATTTAATAATTATCTTATCTCAAATCTTACATGAAGTAGACAGTCCTACACTTCCAAATTTTTATATAAAGGTATTCAAAGCAAAACTTATCTAAGCAATGCACCATTAGAATGAGAAAAGAGAAATACAAGCTCTAAATGTTTACCCCACTCTATGTTTCTGACTGCAGCATAAATTATTTTTTAGAAATGAGGTTTAAAATGTATCTACCGGGCCACGCCTATAGCCGTCATAACAAACTGTCCATCACACCAGGCATGGCTATAGCCGTCGCACCGTGCTTAAGCAAGTTGAGTGGAAGTTGAACAAGTTGAGTGGGAGTCCGTTGCTACATGCAACAGACTCCCGGGCCAAATGACAGGACAATTGCCAGAAGCCGCTGGAGTTTGTGACACAATAAGATTTCTGATACTATAATTGAACAGTTGAAAAGAGCTAACCCAATGCTGCTGGGTATGGCATGTACGTACAAGTTATACCCACCGTAAGTTTACTTTATTAATTGTATTTACACATAGATAGTTACACTTGTACTAAGTTACAATTACAAGTACTGCCTGTCTCGCTCATTTACATTTTTCCTTGATTTACGAAAATATTTACGTAATCTTACTTTTGCTGTTAATAGTTAAGTTTTTGCCACAACATGATATGACTTCACTTAGCATAAGCACCTCAGTGTCAGTGCAAAAGTACCTTTAGATTAAAATCCATGAACCTACGTTCTAGAGGGGCTTTGTTTTGTTAAGAGCGGAACCAAATCACCCTGCTCTGACTTGCCAATAACATCTGAGGTATGGTTATTGTATTTGTTTCAAAGTAAAGCATGGAAGCTAAGGTACGTACTTCCAATCCTATGCAAAACAATTACCCACTTGAAGTTGGTTACGTAAAAAATCAGGATTCAAGACGTAAATCCATCCATTTTGATTTATTTCGCTGTTTGGGGCTACTTCGTCTTATACTTTATTTCTCCTGGCAGAAGCCATTTCCTTATGATACCAAATACATATACACTTAAACAACTATATATATAATGATAAATACATTCCAACACCTGCAGTGGTACACTAGGTTCAAGACCAGTAGAACATTACACACAAATATAATCTGTTGAATTGAAATATTATAAAGGAAATTAAAGTCTTACCTTTAAGAGATCTCTGAAGAAAACTGAACATGCTGACAGCAGCATTTTGTGAGCTTTGAGGAACTGTCCTTCACAGGCTAACGTTACATCTACAAAATCTTGGTCATTTTTGAAACCATCCAGCGCTGTGACAAGGCTGGAGTGAAAGTTGTTCCAGCGAAGGCAGAACTCCTGTGCGTTGGCTGTCATCGCACTAGAGTCCTCCATCGCGCTCCTGTTGAAAAGAATGTAAAAGAAAACTAATGTTTATTTTCTCCTTAAAAGATGTCTCTTACAAATACATATAAGATCATTACATATATTTCTTATGCAGCAGTTTTAACATGTTCAATAAAACGAACAATATGTTTCTGTTCCTAGAATGGATGTATTATTTACAGAAAAATAGCCTTATGTAAAAGTATGATAAAATAATAGCCACTAAAAAGGCTTAATACCAATCCTAAACTAAAGAGAAGTTCAGAGGTTCCTTGTAACTTCCAGTGTAAGAGAAAATACAATGATACTTTT
>NC_061824.1:12087048-12089548 GCF_019202785.1 Penaeus chinensis
TCTTCATTTATTATGCTATTGTAGTCAATTTTCTTTTCTGGAAAGGTAATAATAATAAATAAAAGGATAAACAAAGAACATAGATATGTTAACACAATTACTATAATCATTACAATTCCTTCTACAATGTTCCCTCCTTTTCCATTGATCTCTTTCCTTCCTCTGTCTCTATAGTTCTTCTTTCCCCTTCCCTTTCTCGGACTCTTTCCATGTAGCGAATATAAGATGCTAGGTCCATTTTCCTAGCAACACTTTGTCAATGTAGCTAGAAGTATCTATGTATTTATACATATTCATTTACTACTATATTTGTTTATCAAATAAAATCTCAATAAATATACAGTTTAGAAATGGAAAGCATCTTATTTTAGAACACAAGTTCAGTCAAAAAATTGTTATTACTTATGATTATAAAAATCCAGTTGTGACAAGTGACATCATACATATGCTCAGAGGAACTTAGCATAATGACTAAAATCTTTAGAAATAAAACAGATTTTACTTTGATTAATTGCTTATTATCAATAAAAACCTAGAAAACTGTGTTTATTATACAGTGATATAACATAATAAAGCTCTAACAATGCCAAACAAATAATCTCAATTCAATTACTGTTATGATAAACTTCTATATCTGTTACTTTACTTTGTTTTATTGTATAGAAAAAGTAAGCAAATAATAGCAAGGGGAAATAAATCACTAATTACTATACGACATACCCTACTTGCAAAACAAGTCTATAGGTGGTTGTGGTAATATGAAGTAAAGTAAAGTATATATATATATATATATATATATATATATATATATATATATATATATATATATATATATATATATATATATATATGAAAAAAAAAAAAGTTCCTAATCCAGGGGCATAAGTGTAGTAAACCTTCTCATCAGCATGAATAAGTTATTGCTGAAATAATATTCAGTGCGCCTCTAATTCTGCGTTTCCTGCTGCACCAGCTCTCCCTTTGCAATCATTGTGTATACATATGCTTTATGTATTTCTTTCCTTATTTTGAGAGTGATACCATAATATTAGCCTTCTCCTCCAAGCCTTCCAAATGTCAGTGCTGCCTTCTTCCCCAAGGCAGTCTATTTTTTGGCATCAACTGCTAATAAGAGCAATGAGAAGTCTCTTCCTAAAGGAAGGGTAGCCTTGCATCAGTAGCAAGTACAGCAATTCAGACATCAATTGACTCCAGTGAGCTGTTATCTGCTGTTAATGCAAGGTCTTGGAGAAAATCACCACTGAGCATTCACAGTACTACTGGTGATGGAAGGACAATGTACTGAAGATGTTCAGAGTCTCAGGTTGTCCTGGCATCAGTGACAAGACTCCTCTAAGATCTATTCGTTCATTACTTCAAAAATTGTTGACTATCTTGTCTAGAAGATGATCTGGTAAGCTAATTTTCTGTTGCTTTTCTTCTCTGCATTATTTTTTTTCTTTCTTTCTTTTTACCATAGAATACTGCCATTCCCTCTGCATTTTTTAGTGTTTTTATAAAGTTGCTTTACCTTACTGTAAAGGGCAAGATTACAACTTTGTTTTTCTCTCCTCTTCAAGTACTACTGCCAAAGACACTGACAGCCCATCAGCTTTGGCATCATTGCAGGTTTCTAACAATGCATGAGGATATACATGGACACCTACGGGGAGGAGTTTTGTGACTATTTGGGGTGTTAGGTAACCATGAGCTTGAGGCCTGCTCCAAAGATGAAGAACTATTTTGGTGGACAGCAGTGGGGAGCATCTTGCACACAACTACCAGTGAAAGCTCTCTAGTTATCAAGGCACACAATGAGACCTTCCTGTCAGTCTTTTGTACAACCTCACCCAAGATGTTACTGTCAACAAGAGTCAGTGGTGATTCTGAATATGCTTCTGTCCAATTTAGTCCAACCAAGAAGTGTGGATGTTTTGGTATGAAGACCTACTAGCCCTATGTTTATCAGTAAAGTGGCTGGATATACTTCTGTCAATGCAGGCATTGACAAGGGGGAACTTACTGTGCTTCCTGAAAGTTTTCAGGAAGTACTACTGCCTGTATAATGACAGGTTGTTAACATTACTGTCACTTTTCCATTATCTTAAGTACAGATATACCAGTGCTGCTGGGGTGGTCAGAAGACAAGGAAATATAGTGAGTTAGATTCAGAAATATCCCTGGAAGGGTATTGCTTGCATTACTTCTACAATTCTGGGATGAAGGGGTGGATCTGAGTAGCTTGTTCTTTCAATACCACCTGTTGACAATTCCTCTGGTACTGAATTCAACCAATTGTCTGATTTTCCTTTAATCGTTTCCACAGAGCTCTGACTTATGATGCTAATACTTTATGGTACACTATAACCAATTAATTAAGAAACTTTGATTACATATTTTTCTTAATCAGGTTTGAGCAGGTATCCCAGAATGATAACATGATTTTCTTCCCTGCCTGGGGGTGTCTTCTCTTAATTCCCCCTCTTCTCCCTCTCTTGAA
>NC_061824.1:12152048-12153685 GCF_019202785.1 Penaeus chinensis
GATTATATAATACATAAATAAATATAAATAAATAAATAGATAGATACATAAATAAATACATAGATAAATAAATAAATAAATAAATAGAGGAATAAATAAATAAATAGATCAATAGATAAATAAATAAATAAATAAATAGATAAATAGATAAATAAATAAATAGATAAATAGATAAATAAATAAATAGATAAATAGATAAATAAATAAATAGATAAATAAAAAAACATGTATATATATATATATGTGTGTGTGTGTGTGTGTGTGTGTGTGTGTGTGCTTGTGTGTGTGTGACTATATATATACACATGCATACATATATGAATATATAAATACTACAGAATTACTCCCACATAGCACCTGAAGTTAATAATCTGAAAAAGAATATCTAGAAAAATAAAGACCATGTAAAGGATCCAGCGGTTCCTGTGCCGCGACTGTGCAACTCATGAGACAAGGAATCGGCAGGCGGTCGGGCTGCGCCGGCCTGCGCGGCGGCGGCACCGCGTCCGTCCGCTGCGGCTGCCTCGCCCTCAGTGCAAGGCGCTCGACGGGCCGGCAGGACGGCCACGCACCGTATCCCGTCCATCAGCGGCGATCAGTGTAATAAGGTTCAGATAAACATTGATTACCGAGCAGCCGAGCGCGGTGGGGTCGGGTGGGGGGTGGGGGGCAGAGCGGGTATGCAAGGGCGGCGGAGGGCGGGGGGGAGGGGGCAGGAACGGGGCTAGGGGGGAGGGCCGGGCTCCGGCTCCTCCTCCTCCTCCCCTAATAGCA
Source organism: Penaeus chinensis (assembly GCF_019202785.1). Taxonomy (NCBI): domain Eukaryota; kingdom Metazoa; phylum Arthropoda; class Malacostraca; order Decapoda; family Penaeidae; genus Penaeus; species Penaeus chinensis. The sequence continues at coordinate 12,152,823 of NC_061824.1, forward strand.
ATCATTGCCTCACTCGTGACTGTACAAAGTGCTAAGTATTTTAACTCGGCTCTCTAATAAAACCCGGATAATTGATAATAAGGGTCTAATAAATAACGGGGAAAGTGTAGCGAAGCGTAGAGAAGAGACGGTCAATAAAGAAGGATGGATAGCAAGGGGCGATCAATCAATATATGAGAGGATAAATCATGGTGGATATTAGAAGCCATGGAATCAGTAACGAGGATTCGCTAACGAGAGGTTGTAAAGTCGTGGACATAATAAAACGAGGCTCGTCACTCTTCCAGCTCGAGTCTCCGTCGCGGATTCCTTCGGGCTGCACTGCAAGCCGCTTCCGTTACTCGAGTGGTGCAAAGCACGAAGTAAACAAAACCAATCATATCTCTAAAAAAAAACACCTTATATTCCACACATGTTAACGGAAATTACTTTGGGCAAAGACCCCAGTCCCAGCGCCACCGAGCCTGAGAAAGCACAGGAGTGCTGTGCCTGCGAAGCCCTTCTCGCGCGGTGGCGACCCATTAAACTTTCAGATGGGCCGAGCGCATTACCCGCCCGGTTTAGAGACCAACTTGGGAAGAACAATCAAGGCTCGTCGTTTAAACAGGCCATTTGGTTCGGACCTGAAAGCGCTGGTACTCGGGATCGGTAACGATGTACTTTCAGGCTAGCTGCGCCGGTTGATGGCCCGCTCCTGCACACGCATACTGACCTCCCATCTCGCCTGACTTTGCCGCTTTGGAGTCGCCGCCACGATGCCTCACAGCACCTTCACCTTTTAAAAGTGATGCTTGCAACGAGATGGAAAGTTTCCGCATCTGCCTGTTTATTCACAAGGAGTTTTCTAAAAGAAATATTATGCT
>NC_061824.1:12156285-12158827 GCF_019202785.1 Penaeus chinensis
AATAATAATGGCAGGGATAATGATACTAATGTCAGAAAAAAACTATAGGAATAATAGCTAACAACAGCAATAACAAAAATAAGAATAGCAACCAATAATAATAGAAAAAAATAGTAACAGTAATAATATAACTAGTATAGCTACAAAACAACAATAACAATATCAGCAATAGTAATATTAATAATGACATTGATAATAATAATAATATTAATAATAATAACATTAATAATGATAGTAATAACAGAAATGATAATAATCACAACAACAACAATAATAACATTAACTTGATAACAGAAAACAAAATAGTAATGGTAATGATGATAATAATATAAAAAATAATATAATTAAGAATGCTAATAATAACAACAATAATAATTCTATCAATAAGGATGAGAAAAAACTATAATAATAACAATGATAATAATAATGATAATAATAATGATAATAATAATAATAATAATAATAATAATGATAATAATAATATTAATGATAATGGCAATAATGATAATAATAATAATAATAATGATAATAATAATAGTAATAATAATATTAATAGCAATAATAATAATAATGATAACAATAATAATAATAATAATAATAACAATAATTATTATGATGTTGCTGATGATTCCCATGTTCTTATAAAAGGGCTGAAGATGCAGCCTCTCTGAATAGTGATACGAATAAAATAGTCGGAGTTTGAGACTCATGGTCCAGTAGACCAACTCCTTTATTTGCACATAACGTACATCTCTTCCTCTTAATCCTGACACATTTTTTTTTTGAATGATCAGTTACAAAATACTAAATATTCGAAACGTTTAGGAGCTACGCTGGATCCTCTGTTTGAGAAGCACCTTCAGTGTATTCAGCCATTGGCCTATACTGCACAAGAAAATGGGCCTGCTTCGAGAAAATAATGAGAATTACGGTTGTGACATTAATTTTTTCTATATTTTGATTGCTGTTCGCATTAATTTATGGGAGGGGCTAGCCAACTTGTTGTTGTTCTTTTAAATTCAAACCATTGGTGTTTAATTAGCCATTCACGACTTTGTAAAGGATATTAAGAACAGTTTTATATCTGCGGTTTTAACTAAGAATACATTGACTGTAATTAAACAACTTTTATATTTTTCTTGGTCAGACCGATTATGATTATTTCAGGAATAATATGATATGTTTTAATAACAGTTTATTATTATTTTAAATTTCAGTTCTAGTTGATAACAATAATTTATGATTAATAAATATATGGATTATATTAATTTTGTAAGGTCCAAAGTATTGATAGAAGTAAGAATAATGACAAAAATTCCTTATTAATGATTATAGATGAGGATGATAAAAGCGATATTAGTAATGAGATTAGCAGCAATGACCTTAGTAATAATGATCATAGTGATGATGAATATGATAATGCTAATAATGATGCTAATAGTAAAAATCATGAAAATAATAATTATTATAATATTAATGATAATAATACTGATAATACTGATAATAATAATTGTAAAAATAATAATAACAAAAACAATAACAGTAATGATATTGGTAAATATAACCGTAATGATAATAATACTAACATTAATAATAAGGATAATGTTAATGAAAATAATAATTATTACGATGACTATAATAGTAACATAATGATAATATTAATGCAAATAATATAGATGATTATAATAATAATAATAACAGATATAATAATAATGATATAATGACAATAATAATTATATTAATGACAATGAAATGAATAATGACAATGAAATTGTTAACAATAATTAAAAGAGAAACTGATAATAAATATGCCAGGAAATGATATATTAGAAACTTAATGACAAATCAGTATTTATTATTTCAATATTTCAAATAGGCATTACTGGTATCAGAGAACAGTACACTAAATGTGAACTTATAAATGTACAAGTACAGGAAATGTACATGAACTGAAAATATCGAAAAGTTCATGTTACACACATACACAGAAACATACACATACATGTGTGTGTGTATATTTGATTATTTATATGTATATATGTATATCATATATATATATATATATATATATATATATATATATATATATATATATATATATATATATATGTATATTACATATTTATGTATATATATATATGTATAAATATATACATATATATATATATATATGTATATATATATATATATATATATATATATATACATACATATATATATATATATATATATATATATATATATATATATATATATATACATACGTATATGTATATATATATATATATATATATATATATATATATATATATATACATATACATACGCACACATACGTATATGTATATATATATATATATTTATATTTATAAGTACATATACATATATATATATATATATATATATATATATATATATATATATATATATATATAAACATATATGTTTGTGTGTGTGTGTGTGTGTGTGTGTGTGTGTGTGTGTACATGTATATGTATGCACATATGTATGTATATACATGTTCATACATACATACACACAC
>NC_061824.1:12158927-12164110 GCF_019202785.1 Penaeus chinensis
AAGCACTCCCGATGTAGCTATCTGCCGTTACAAAAAACAGAGAGTCTATAAAAAGTAAATCCCGTAAACAAATGTTGCATTTTTATCTCTTCTCCTTTTAACACGACTTGAAATAAAAAACTACCATATTTTTCCTTCAATTCTAGGCAGTGATGAGTGACACGTGATAGAGATGTTTCTCTGATCAGGTTGTTTCTCTTTGTTGGTCATAATCGAGGTCCTTTCACTCACGTCTAAGGAAAAAAAGAGGAAGAGTTATGAATATTATGATAATAGCAACGGTAATATTTATCACTATTATTAAATTTACTATTAATATGATCTACATAACAACCATCTTATTTATAATCATTATTATCAGTATCACTACAATTTTCATAATTTTCATTAAGAGCATCGTCATTACTCTAATGATTAACAGCACCATCATTATCAACCCTTATTACTGTCATTATATTATTGCTGATATTGTTACTATCATTAATATCATTATTACCCTTGTTATTACCATATCATTATCGCATCAGCATCACTATCATCACTATCTTATTCTTACAATCAGTGTCATCACCATCATTTCATCATATCATCATTCCAATAATATGCTACAGTATCCAGATTATCACCATTACATTCGCTATCACTTCTGTTTTCTCAAGATGAAATGGCACTCTTCCACTGAGCCTTCCTGCTGGTTAGGGAATATCACCAAATATAATTCACTGTTTTGGTATCATTTTCATGGTTATCTTCTCACCTTATGCTTCCTGTTCTTGTACTACGTGTCTGCCATTATTATTGTTATTGTTATTATTGTTGTCTTTGTTTTTATTACTAGCCTGTGATTATCGTTCTTATTGTTAACAATACTATTATAATTATCATCATTACTATAATTGTTATTGTTGTTGTCATTATTATTGCTATTATTATCATTATTATTATTGTTATTATTTTTATAATCGTTATTATTACTATCATCATTATTCGTATTATTATCATTATTATTACTACCATCATTATTCGTATTGTTATCATCAATATTATTATCATCATTATCGTTATCATTATCATTACCATTATCATTATGAATGTCATTATTTTTTGTTATTATTGTTATTATTATTATATATATATTTTCATTGTCACCATCATTATCATTATCAGTATCATTAATATCATTATCATTATTATCATTATCATAATTATTATTATTGTTACAATCGTTATCATTATTATCATTATTATCATCAATATTATCATTATTACCGTTATAATTTCTATTATTATTATTATTATTATTATTATCGCCATCATCGTTGTTATTATTATTATTATTATTATTATTATCATTATTATTATTATCATCATCATCATTATTATCATTATTATTGTCTTTATTATTATCAATCATTATTCGTGTTGTTAGTTTTATTGTTGTTATATATCACCATCACCATTTTGTTCCGTTTCCTATATTATTTCTGTTAATGATGGTTAATTAGGTTACAGATGACTCCGTAAACCTCGGAAGATATTTTCTTCTAAAATTCTGGACTATAACAATGCTGCTTTTGTAATATGCTCACAGTGTTTCAAACATTTTTTTTTTTTTTTTTTAATTCACTGGATTTGGACTAATGTGTGTTGCATAATTGATCTGAATTTGAATGTCGATAACCAGTTGATTTTGATAATACAATAGATTGCAGATTATTTTATTAGTTACTCTGGAAGGCTGATGTTCCTATCTGCCGTTGCAAAAAAACATAAAATGCGAGATTTCCGTTAACAAATGTAGTATCACATGCAAAAAAGTTTTTTTTAATTCTGAAACATATATGAATATCAAAATTTAGATTCAAATCCAAGTAGTGCTGGATGATGCATAACACTGGTCTACAAGTAAAATGCTTCCGGAACAAAGGTAGTGAATTTTTTCTAGGATTAGGTCACTAATAAAGACAAAGTAAGACAGAAGTGCAGATTGGCTATTCCAAGATACAATATTGGGTCAAAATAGGAAATTTATGCAAAATAAGGCAAAAACGATAGTTTATCCGAAGGTATAGTGTGTCTACAAGCAACCCGTTCTATCTGAAAGCCTGTCTGCACATTCCAATGCATTCACTTAAATATGTCTAGAGCTTTGATAAAAAAAATATTTGTTTTTATTTGCAGAAATTTCTCTCTTGGAAGTGGACAAAACGCATGCGTGCAGAGAAATTTCATGAACGGTAGCAGAAATTTGTCAGATTTTTAAAAATTCTGATAAGAGAGTTGCCTCGAATTTTTGTGAACAACCTAGATAACTTCTGGTACATAAGTGGTGAAGTCACGTTTGCATCACAAAAGCGCAACATAACTGCAGTGGTTAAAAAGTCATACCACCATTACTTTGGTTGCAAAGTTGGAGATCAGGACAAAAGTTGGGCTCCATATTATTGCTGTAACACATGTGCAACTAATCTTCGCCAGTGACTCAACAAGAAAAGAAAATATATGCCCTTTGCAATCCCAATGGTTTAGCGAGAACCAACAGATCACAGTAGCAACTGTTACTTTTGTATGATTCCCCCAGTTGCAAAAGGAATGTCAAGATAGAAGAAATGGACAGTGGAGTATCAAAATATTCCATCAGCTCTGCGCCCTGTACCTCATGTAGAAGAACTGCAATTCCACCAGAATCCCACACTCTGGACTCAGATGACGATCATGATGATGACCAAGATTCAGCTGGCCCTGACTTTGAGCTATCGCATTTCTCTCCTGCACCACACCTCATATCACAGAGTGAACTAAATGACCTGGTCAGAGATTTGGATCTGCCTACGCGTAAAGCAGAGCTGTTGGGTTCCAGGCTACAACAGTGGATCTCTCTTTTCCGTGATTGCCAAAAGGATCTGGTTCAGTTCTTCTTGAGGGAAGGTGACCTGGTTTACTGTAATGATATTGATGACTTGATGGCAGCCCTTTACCATCACTCATGATCCAGATGAATGGAGACTGTTTATTGATTCATCTAAAACTAGTCCAAAGGCTTTTCAGTCAGTAGCAACAGAGGTTCTTGGAAACTACAAGGCAGATAATTATAAGCAGCTGGTGGCAAACCTCCTGAAGTCCTACAATGCTCTTGGCTGCAATATGTTACTGAAGATACACTTTTTGCATTCCCATCTAGATTTCTTTCCATTGAACTGTGGAGAAGTAAGTGATGAGCACGGGGAACGATTCCACCAGGACATTGCAGCTATGGAGAAAAGATATCAGGGAAAGTGGAGTCCATCAATGCTTGCTGACTACTGTTGGAATGTGGTCGGGGATGACCCTGCTGCTGAATATAAGAGACAAGCCAAAAAGCGTCGTTCAGATACTCAATAAAGGGGACTTTGTTGTTTTAAGTGATACTTTATCTTGTGATACTTTATCGTAGTCATTATCATTATCATATAATGTTAATGGTGAATTTCAAGTTTCCATCAGCCTCGGACTTTTGAAAACATTTTTTATGCCATATTCCTTCGTTGTTTATTGCTGTTATGCTGTTATTCTCCGTCGCATTTGACTCGTTCTCGAGTGCCATAACTTGTATTCCCCAACGGCAAAGTTGAAAATTTGTCGACGCTGTATTTTGGAGAAGAATTAGCATGGTTTACACAGCATAACGGAACAAAACTAATATAATCAAATCGTGTCTGTTAAAACTCTACGGGGATGGGAGCCAGATTTCACATATACAATTACGGTCTACAATTGTGCGGTTAAATCCGGAATTACTTTTTGCCTGAATGAAGTACAATACCAATGCATTAAATCATAATTAAACTAAAGTAACTTTTAAATATGAAAACGCGTTTCGTAAGTTTCCTGATGAACTTATAAAATGTATCCATAAACCATTAACTGTTGCTGAAACAGTACCGGTATTGTCTCGATTGATTGCGCTTACAAATAATAATACAAAATAGTGGGGAAAAGTTGGGCTATTGACAAACAAACAAAATTTCAACACATTTTAGTAACAGAGCTTGCAAACATTAGTGATGACTGACGTCAAATATGGAAACAGTTCAAGATTTATAATTACTGTAAAATGTAAGGTGGAATTAATTTGCCTTTGCCTGAAAAAATAAACCGTCAAGTCAGTCTGCCATGCAAAGCAAGCTGCGAGTCAACATATCATGTTCTGACCTTACCTGGAAAGCTCCCAACCTTTTAACCCAGTCTATCTATCCACTTCTGTATATAGGTCAATTTATGCCTATAATTATAAATCTCATTTAAAACAGAGTACCTTTGTATGGGGGATCAAGATCCAGAGAGAGCAGTAGCAATGCAGGGTTTGAAGCTGAACAGAGTCCAAGAGTTTAAGTACCTTGGTTCCACAGTGCAGAGCGACGGGGCATCAGACAAGGAGGTTGGTAAGAGGATACAAGCGGGATGGAATGCTTGGAGAAAGATCACTGGGCTGCTATGCGACAGACGGGTCCCAGCAAAGCTGAAGGGCCAGATACTCAAGACAATGGTACGACCGGCGATGCTGTATGGGATGGAGGCAGTCGCGGTAACGAAGGGACAAGAGAGGAAGATGGAAGTAGCTGAGATGAGGATGCTACGATTCTCACTGGGGAAGACCAGGCTAGATTATTGTTATTGTTGTTGTCATTGTTGTTATTGCTATGTATGATGATGATAATAATGATAATAACAACTGTTTTTACCATTGTTATCGTTATTATTATCATTATTGTCATTGATATTATCATCATCGTTATCATAACCATTACTATTGTCATTATCATCATCTTGATCATGATAATTTTTGTTTTTTTTAAGATAAAGCCGATTATTTTATCAACTCCTCTGATATATGTAGAATGATTTGAACACTCCCGATGTAGCTGTCTGCAGAGAAAAGAAAGTCTATAAAGTGAGATTCTCGTTAACAAGTGTTGCTTCACACGTAAACTGCTTTTTAAATTCCATAACACTTGAAATTCATTATTATCTTATTTTCCTTTCCCGCTTCCCTTTATTTCTAAAAAAATAGTACATATACATATAAATGCACACATACACACACACACACACACACACACACACACACACACACACACACACACACACACACACACACACACACACACACTCACTCACTCACTCACTCACACACACTCACTCAC
>NC_061824.1:12164210-12169815 GCF_019202785.1 Penaeus chinensis
TCCATCAGCTCTGCGCCCTGTACCTCATGGAGAAGAACTGCAATTCCACCAGAATCCCACACTCTGGACTCAGATGACGATCATGATGATGACCAGGATTCAGCTGACCCTGACTTTGAGCTATCGCATTCCTCTCCTGCACCACACCTCATATCACAGAGTGAAGTAAATGACCTGGTCAGAGTTTTGGAGCTGCCTCAGAGTAAAGCAGAGCTGTTGGGTTCCAGACTACAACAGTGGAACCTCTTCGAAAGTGATGTTAGGATCTCTCTTTTCCGCGATCGCCAAAAGTCTAGTCTAAAGGCTTTTCAGTCAGTAGCAACAGAGGTTCTTTGAAACTACAATGCAGATAATTATAAGCAGCTTGTGGCAAACCTCCTGAAGTCCTACAAAGCCCTTGGCTGCAATATGTTACTGAAGATACACTTTTTGCATTCCCATCTAGAGTTCTTTCCATTGAACTGTGGAGAAGGAAGTGAAGAACGCGGGGAACGATTCCACCAGGACATTACAGCTATGGAGAAAAGATATCAGGGAAAGTGGAGTCCATCAATGCTTGCTGACTACTGTTGGAATGTGGTCGGGGATGACCCTGCTGCTGAATATGAGAGACAAGCCAAAAAGCGTCGTTCACATACTGAATAAAGGGGACTTTGTTGTTTTAAGTGATACTTTATCTTGTTTTTTTTTCATAAGATATTCAATCTCCTGATGTCTTAAGGTATTTCTTTTTTATTTCTTGACAGAAAAAGAAGTGGAACTTAGATATTTTCAAAATAAAAATATTTTTAAGCAAAAATGCCTATATCTATTGTATAAACAGATGCGATTTTGATGTAAAACAATATCATTAAATATCCTGAATACATTAGCTAACCAGCACAGTTATTAATTGATTTTCAGTTAATCTTATCAAAATAAATGAGATTTAGCCACTTTTATCTTGGAAGCAGATCGAGTCCAAAAATGTGTAGACCAGTCTAATAGATACTGCGTTCTCGCGTTTTTCCTCAATTTCTGTTAGTTTCCAATAGTACATTGCTAGTACACATACGCGCGGGCGCGCGCACACATTCACACATATACATAAACACACACACACACACACACACACACACACACACACACACACACACACACACACACCTACACACACACTCACACATTCACACAGTTATCACTAATAAAATCGATTAATAAATCAACGCGGGAAATATTTCATTCAAATTGACACATAGCTTGCCATTATATACGACAGCAATGGCGGAATGGATATGGTCGCTGACTCCCACGCGGAGGACCGGCGATCGAATCCCTTCCAAGCCAAGTGGAAATTTCCACGCAGGCGCCGTCGATGTCTTTTGTGGTCTTTTGTTCTCAATGCAATGGCACGCAAATAATTATGTGCTTGTGCTTTTATTGGATTTTAATCAGACTGCCATGCATTGTCATGATTTCTTTTGTTGTTATTATTGTTTTTGTCATTATTATTATCATTATCATTATTATTATTACCGTCATTATCATCATCATTATCATTATAATTATCAAAATTATTATCATGATTATCATGATTATCATCACCATCATCATTATTTTTACTTTTAATATGATGATCATCATCACATCATCACCATCACACCATCATCATCTTCATCAACACCATCACATCACATCATCATCATCATCATTATCTTTATCATAGTCATAGTCATTATCATTGTCATAATCATAATCATATAATGTTAATGGTGAATTTCAAGTTTCCACCAGCCTCGGACTTTTGAAACATTTTTTTATGCCATATTCCTTCGTTGTTTATTGCTGTTATGCTGTTATTCTCCGTCGCATTTTACTCGTTCTTGACTGACATAACTTGTATTCCCCAACGGCAAAGTTGAAAATGTGTCGACACTGTATTTTGGAGAAGAATTAGCATGGTTTACACAGCATAACGGAACAAACCTAATAGAATTAAATCGTGTATGTTAAAACTCTACGGGGACGGGGGCCAGATTTCACCTATACAATTACGGTCTACATTTCTGTGGTTAAATCCGGAATTACTTTTTGCCTTAATGATGTACAATACAAATGCATTAAATCATGATTGAACTAAAGTAACTTTTGAATATGAAAACGCGTTTCGTAAGTTTCCTGATGAACTTATAAAATTTATCCATAAACCATTAACTGTTCCTGAAACATGTACCGGTATTGTCTCGATTGATTGCGCTTACAAATGATAATACAAAATAGTGGGGAAAAAGTTGGGCTATTGACAAACAAAAAAACTTTCAACACATTTTAGTAACAGAGCTTGCAAACATTAGTGATGACTGACGTCAAATATGGAAACAGTTCAAGATTTATTATTACTGTAAAATGTAAGGTGGAATTCATTTGCCTTTGCCTGAAAAAATAAACCGTCAAGTCAGTCTGCCATGCAAAGCAAGCTGCGAGTCAACATATCATGTTCTGACCTTGCCTGGAAAGCTCCCAACCTTTTAACCCAGTCTCTATATCCACTTCTGTCTGTGCATAGGTCAATTTATGCCTATAATTATAAATCTCTTTTAAAACAGAGTACCTTTGTATGGGGGATCAAGATCCAGAGAGAGCAGTAGAAATGCAGGGTTTGAAGCTGAACAGAGTCCAAGAGTTTAAGTACCTTGGTTCCACAGTGCAAAGCGACGGGGCATCAGACAAGGAGGTTGGTAAGAGGATACAAGCGGGATGGAATGCTTGGAGAAAGATCACTGGGCTGCTATGCGACAGACGGGTCCCAGCAAAGTTGAAGGACCGGCTGTTCAAGACAATGGTACGACCGGCGATGCTGTATGGGATGGAGGCAGTCGCGGTAACGAAGGGACAAGAGAGGAAGATGGAAGTAGCTGAGATGAGGATGCTACGATTCTCACTGGGGAAGACCAGGCTAGACCGGGTACGAAACAGCACCATCAGAGAGGCAATTGGGGTAGGCGAACTGGAGAAGAAGCTGAGGGAGTGCAGGTTGAGATGGCTAGGACATGTGGAACGGAGGAAGGAGGAATACGTTGGACGGAGAGTGAGGAGGATGACGGTAGGACGGAGAAAGAGGGGCAGACCGAGACGGAGATGGGAGGATTGTGTTCGGGAGGAGATGGCGGCAGCGGAAGTGACGGAGGAGGATGCGAAGGACAGAGCGGCATGGAGGAAAAGGATCCGCACCGGCGACCCGAGCTGAGCTGGGAACAAAGCCTGAAGAAGAAGAAGAATTATAAATCTCTTTCTATTTATGTCTGTCTGTCTTAATGTCTACTTAGCCATCTAATTTCTACGTCTGCAACTATCTACTTATCAGGTTATCTATCTTGTTATCGTTTCTTTTTCCTTTTCTTCTCCTTCTCCTGTTCTCCGTTTCCCTTTCCTTTGGTCTTTTATCCGTTTTCATTTTCCTCTTTCTTCTCTCCCTTTTCTTGCTTAATTTTTGCCTCCTTTTGTGTGAATTTCTCAATTTCTTCCGTTTTGCCTTATTATCTTATTATTCCATCATCATTGCCCTGATTATTGTTATTGTTGTTGTCATTGTTGTTATTGCTATGTATGATGATGATAATAATGATAATAACAACTGCTGTTATTACCATTGATATCGTTATTATTATCCTTATTGTCCTTAATATTATCATCATCGTTATCATTACCATTATCATCGTCATTATCATCATTATCATGATTCCTTTTGTCTCTTTTTTAAGATAAAGTCGATTATTTCATCAACTCTGATATATGTAGAATGATTTGAACACTCCCGATGTAGCTATCTGCAGAGAAAAGAAAGTCTATAAAGTGAGATTCTCGTTAACAAGTGTTGCTTCACACGTAAACTGCTTTTTAAAGTCCTTAACACTCGAAATTCATTATTATCTTATTTTCCTTTCCCGCTTCCCTTTATTTTGAAAATTTAGGACATATACATATAAATGCGCGCACACATACATACACACTCACAGAAACATACACACACACACACACACACACACACACACACACACACACACACACACACTCACACACTAAAAATCACGACATTAAATGGTTCAATAATTAACACGGGAAATATTACATTTAAATAGACAAATACCATTCACATATCATTGGACACTGATGGCGGAATGGATATGGTCGCTGACTCCCACGCGGAGGACCAGCGATCGAGTCCCTTCCAAGCCAAGTGGAAATTTCCACGTAGGCGCCGTCGATGTCTTTTGTGGTCTTTCTTTTATTATTATCATCATTGGCATCAATAGCATTATTTCTATGATTATTATTATTATAGTTATTACTATTATTATTATTGTTATTATTTTTTTATTATCATTATCACTATCATCATTAATAATACTCTTATAGAAATTTCTATTATCATGATTATCATCATTATTATATTACCATTATTACTGTTGTTGTTATTATCATTATCATTATCATATACATATTATGATTATAAGTGTTATCATTATTACCGTTATTGTTATAAATCAAATCAAACTGCTATCGCTATATTTAAAAATTATTTAAGACTTTTTCCCGTTTGTTTTTGTTTTGGTTGAAACCTGTTTCTCTTTTCGCTTTTGTTATCGTTTTGTTTCGTTTTACTGTAAAAATGCGAATTTCTATGGAACGAGTGAAGGAAAAGGAATAATCTCTGGGCAAGATTATCCGAAATTCTTCTTTGCTTTCAACGTTTTTGTTTATTGTTGTCTATTGTTATTGTCGATTTTCTCTACAGACTTGCATAGCATACAATCGTGTCGTGAATTTCTGTATCCATGTAGTTCATGCTGTTTGTTGTTAACGAATGTTGTCTTCTTCTATAACATTATCTAACTGTTTTTTTTTATTCGTTTATTTGTTCATTTGTCGAAAAAAGAAAAAGAAATAAAAAGAAAAAGTGAACCTGTAATTAAACTCTACGGACATACCACGTCACTTTTCGCATCGAAGTTAAACCAGACATGTGCCGTGGTTATTGCCAGAATACGTTTAGATTATAGAATGTACTGGCAACTGCTCTGTGCAAGAAGTGCAGATGAATCTAGATGTATACTGTGCAACGAGGAAAACAAGTGAACACTTGAGTGCTATATGTCGGAATGTCGTGATACAGCCTTTCACACAACCTAACATGAGCTATAAAAAACTATGTGATTATTTCATTTCTGCCGATACATTGGAAAATATACTCATACTGTATCTTAACTTTACTATGAAAGATTACCGAAATCATAGAATACTGTCAAGTAAACACAGTGGCAAAAGTATATCAACTCAATATTATTTTGCATGATGTACGACTTACATTTTCATTTTAGCACGCCTGAGCAGGTAGCCAGGGTGGTAAATAAACTTACTTAACTTCACTTCATGATGGTTTATTGTCAAATCTAGACCACCCTATTACAGGTCGGCGGAGGGATGAAGGAAGTAAATGAAAAGAGGAAGTGAGAGAGAAAGGCAGGGAGAGACGGAGGGAGACTGTGAGAGAAGTGGAAGGGAGAGATAAAAAAGAGAGCTGAGGAGAGAGACACTGGCAGAGGATGAAATAAAGGGAGGGGAAAGA
>NC_061824.1:12184915-12201098 GCF_019202785.1 Penaeus chinensis
TATGACACGGCAAGGTTGTTTTTGCTATTCACATGTGTATTTATGTACGCATGCGTGTGAAAAGAAACGAAAAACAAAAACAATTCATCAATCTCAAAGAGCAATTATGCAATTAGGTGCTGATGAAATCAACTGATAAAATTAACAAACGTATGGCCACGAAATTGTAAGTAAAATCAAAATTATTGAGGAATCGAACTCCCAGTCCCTGGAAAGCAGGTGTCTAACTCATTAGGCCATCTTGGATATTTACCATTTTGCTCTTCGGGGTCAATAAGCTGCCTGCGTGCGTGACATATACATGTGTAACAAGATTATGACATGAGTGAATAGACAGATAAACATAAATAAAAAAAATACTATAATTTTTATTCCTATTATCTCAGTGATCCTGGTTTGATCAAATATAAATTTCAAATAGGAAAGATCAGCCTTGTCTAAATCAAAACTCAGTCATATATTAAATAAAAACTATGAAGTGGACAATGACAGATAGGGAGAGCGGCTGATTGGTAGATAGGTAGATATCTATAGACGGACACAGAGAGATAGATAAATTGAGAGAGAGAGAGAGAGAGAGAGTGAAGGAAAAGATGAGAGAGAGTGAGGAGAGAGACGAGAAGAGGGGAGTGAGAGTGAGAGAAGAGAGGAGAGAGAAGAGAGAGAAAAGAGATTTAGGTGAGAAAAGGGGAGAGGGGGGAGGGGGGAGGGGGGGAGGAGGATTTAGAGAGAGAGGGGAAAAAGGGGGGGGAGGGAGGGGGGGAGGAGGGAGAGAGAGAGAGAGGATGAGAAAACGGGGGAGAGAGGGGAGAGAGCGAGAGCGGGGAGAGGGGAAAAAGAGAGAGAGGGGGAGAGAGAGCGAGCGCGAAAAAGCGGGGAGAGAGAGAGAGAGAGGGGGTTTGGGGTAGAGAGAGGAGAGAGGAAGGGGAGAGAGGGAGAGAGGGGGAGAGAGAGAGAGAGAGAGAAGAGAGAAAAAGAGGGGGGAAGGGAAAAGGGTTTTGGGAGAAAAAGGGGGGAAAAAAATGGGGAGGTGGGAGAAGAGAGCGAGAGCCGGGGAAGGGGGAGAGAGAGGGGAGAGAAAAGGGGAAAAGGGGAGGGGAAATGAAAAAGAGAGATGGAGAAGGGGATGGAGAGGGGAGATAGTAGGGGTAGATAGAGAGAGGGGAGAGAGAGGGGAATGAAAAGAGTTTTGGGGGAAAAAAAAGGGGGAGAGAAGAGAGGAGAGAAAAATTAAGGGAAAAAAAGAGAAGAGAAGGGGAGGAGAATTAAAAAAACGAGAGAGAGGAGAAAAGAAAAAGAAAAAGATAGGGTAGATAGGGGAAAATAGAGAGAGAGAGCGTTTTTTAGGAGAAAAAGAAGAGAGGGGAGAAGAAGAGAGAGGGTTGGGGAGGGGGAGAGGGGGATGAGAGGAAGAGAAGCGAGAGCGGGAGCGAAAAAGAGGGGGAGGGGAAAAAGAGGGGGAGAGAGAGAGAGAAAAGGAGAAAGAGAGAGGGAAGTGAGGAGGATGAGGAGGAAAAAAGAGAGGGGACGGGGGAGAGGGAGGGGAGAGAAGAAAAAAGAGAGGAGGAGGGAGAGAAAAGAGATAAAATTTGAAGAAGAGAAAAGAGAGAGAGAGGAGAGAGAGAAGAGAGAGGGGACGAAGGGGGATGAGGGGGGGAAGAGGATGGGGCGAAAAGGGAGGAGGGGGCGAGAGGGGGAGGGGAGGGGGACGAGAGGGTGAGAGAGAGAGAGAGAGGTGGGGGTGTGGGGGTGGGGGATAGATAGATTTTGATTAGAGAGAGGGGAGAGAAAAGAGGAAAGATTAGATGAAAAGAAGCGGGGAGAAAAAGAAAAAGGGAAAAGGAGGGGAAAAAAGAGAGGATGAGGGGAGAGAGAGAGAAGAAGGTTTTAGAGGAGGGGGAGAGAAAATGAGGGGATTTAGAAAAGATGTGGGGAGAGAGGGGAGGGGGAGAAGAATGGGTGTTAGAAGGGCGAGGAGGAAGAAGAGACGGTGGGGGAAAAAGAGAGAGAGGGGGAGAGAGAGAAGAAGAGAAAAGAGGAGAGGAGAGAGGAAAAGGGGAGAGAGAGGGAGAGGAGAGGAGAGCGAAAAGCGAGAGAGAGAAAGGAGAGGAAAAGAGAGGGAAAAAAAAGGAGTGGGGAGAGGGGGAGAGGGAGAAAAGAAAATTTTGATTGGTAGATAGATTTGAAGAGAGACGAGAGAGAGGGTGAGGAGGGAAAGGGTGAGAAAGGAAAAGGATTGTTTTTGGGAAAAGGGGAGAGAGGGGAGAGAGAGAAAAAGAGGGGAAAAGAGGGGGCGGGAAAAGTAAAAGAGAGAGAGAGGAGAGAGAGAGGAAAGAGAGAGGAGGGGGGAGGGTGATGAGAGAGAAGAGAAGGGGGAAAATGAAAAGAGAGAGAAGAAGGGGAGGAAAGGGGGTTAAAATGATAGATGATTTTAAAAAGGGGAGGGGAGAGAAAGATTTTAGATTTTCGAGAGAGGAGGAGAGGAGGGGAGGGACCCTGGAGAGGAGGGGAGCTGGAGAGAGGCGAGAGGGAGGAGAAAAGAGAGAAAAGAGGAAAAAAGTTGGACCCGGGGAAAAGGAAAAGGAAGGGGAGAGAAAAAAGAGAAGAGAGAGAGAGAAAATGATAGATAGATTTGAAGAGAGAGAGAGAGGGGGAAAAAGGGGGAGAGAAAAGGGGGAATTGGGTTCCCGGGGGAAAGAGAGGGGAGAGATTTGAGGGGAGGGGAAAGGGTGAGAGAGAGAGGGGGGAGAGAAGAGGAGAGGGAGAAAAGGGGAGACGAGAGAGGAAAGGGTTGAGAGAGAAAAAGAAGAGAGAGAGAGAGAGAGAGAGGAAAGGGGGATAGATAGATAGTGAGAGGGAGATGAGAGGGGAGGGGAAGAGAGGATAAAAAGAGAGAAGAGAAGAGGGAGGGGAGAGGAGGAGAGCGAGAGGGGGAGGAGAAAGGGGGAGAGAGGAGAGAGGGAAAGAAAAGGGGCGAGAGATTTAAGAAAAATGAGAGGGGAAAGGAGATTTAGAGAGGGGAGGGAAAGGGGGGGAAAAAGAGAGAGAGGGGAGGAAAAAGGGGAGAGAGGAAAAGGGAGGGAGAGTAGGGGAAGGAGAGGGGGAGGGAAAGAGAGAGAGAGGAGAGAAAACGAGGGGAGAGAGAGAGAAGGGGAGGAAAGAAGAGAGAGGAAAAGAGAAAAGAAGAAGGGGAGAGAGAAGACCGGGGAGGAGGGAGGAGAGAGAGGGAGGAGGAGTTGGGGGTGAGAGGAGAGAGAGAAGAGAGGGGAGGAGGGGATGGGGGAGCCGGGGAAAGGGGGAGAGAAGAGAGAGAAAGGGGGAGAGAGAGAGGAGAGGAGGAGAGAGAGAGAGATAGATAGATAGAAGATGATAGAGAAGAAGAGAGAGAGAGAGAGAGAGGAGAGAAAAAGGGGAGATGATAGATAGAGAGAGAGAGAGAGAGGGAGAGAGAGAGAGAGGAGAGAGAGAGGAGAGAGGAGAGAGAGGAGAGGGGAGAGGGAGAGGAGAGAGAGCGAGAGGAGAGCGAGAGGGGAGGGGGAGAGAGAAAAGAGAGAAAGAGAGAGGAAAAGAGAGAAGGGGGAGAGAGAGAGGAGAGAGAGGATGAAAGGGGAGAGATGATGAAGAAAAAGAAGGAGAGAGAAGAGGGGAGAGAGAAGAGATGATAGATAGAAGAAAGAGAGAGGAGGAGGGGAAGAGAGGAGAGAGAGAAAAGAGAGAAAGGAGAGATTAGAAGGGAAAGAGAGAGGGAGGAGAGAAGCGAAATGGGGAAAAAGGAATAAAAGAATCTAGTCCCCCGCCCCGAAGGCAGGTGTTACTCGTTAGGTTCTTGAATATTTTCAAGGTATATTTGGGTAATAGTTGTGGTTGTTAACCCTTTTCGTTAAGAAGTTAGAGTAAAAAGGTTTTTTTTAATGTGGACCTTTCTTAAAATTGTAGCGGTGAATTTTTGGGCTTTGACAAAGGTAAAAAATACATAAAAAGCATTTCGCCCCGACGGAGGTTGGTAGTAGAAGAAAAAAGAGGAGAGAGGAGAGAGGAGAGAGGAGAGGGAAAAGAGAGGGGAAGAGAGAGAGAGAGAGAGAGAAGGAGAAGAGAGAAGGAAGAGGGAGACAAAGGGAGATTGGTAAGACGAGACAGAGAGATTGAGAGGGTGAGAGAGGGGAGGGAGAGGAGAGAGAAGAGAGAGAAGGGGAGGGGGAGAGAGATTGGGAGAGAGAAGAGAGAGGTGAAGTGAGAGAGAGAGAGGAATGAATGAGTGGAGGGGGGGAGGGGGGAGAGAGAAAGAAGAGGAGGGGAAGAGAGAGGGGAAAGGGGGAGAAGAGAGAGAGAGAGAAGGGGAGAGAATGGGGGGAGGGGAGAGAGAGAGGGGAGAGAGAGAGAGTAAATAGACCCTCCCATTTTTATGATACTATTAGTATTGAAAAAATTTTTTAAATTAAATTTGTTGGTGTAGCAGCGATATTCAAAAGCGGACTCGAACGAAAATATTTAAGTTAAACAGAAGTTAAAATCCTTAAAATGTTACTTTTAAAAATGCGGGTTTTCCCTAAAATATATAAAATCTATTTTTGAAAGATGCCGAGTGTTTGGGTAAAACCCCATAAAGGAAGGCCAAGAAGAATAGACAACAACTTATAAATGAAAAGGTATTAAACAAAAATTAGGTAAAGTAAAAGCGTTAGAAAAAATACAAAGGACGATGAAACCGAATAGATAAACCCTTTTATCGATATTTAAAAAAGTGAATACTTGCGTAGCCGCTGAATTTATTATTAATATATTTTTTTTATTTACACTGTCTATCCCCAGGGTTTTTTTGAGTTTTTATTAAAGAAAATCATATCATCGCGAATGTAAATTATTTCGAAAATACCGGTTTTTTATATCCCATTCTCCCCATTAAATTTTCAGTTTGGGGTTTTCTTTAATTTTTTTTTATTAATGGCATAATTTTTATCATTTTCACCCCTTTATTACTTTTCGTCCCCCTCTCATCTCATACACAAGCGTTCGCGCTCTCTCTCTTTTCTTTGTTCCTTTTTTCTTCTCTTTCTTTTTTCCCCTTTTCTTCTTTTTTTCCTTGCTTTCCCTTCTCTCTCCTCTTCTCTTTCCCTTTCTTTTTGTCTTTTTTTCCCCTCTCTTCTCTTGTTCTATCTCTCTGTCCCTCTCTCTCTCCTCTTTTCTTTCCCTTTCTCTTCTCTTTTTCTCCGTCTCTTTTTTTTTTCTTTCTTCTTCCTTACGCCTCCCCGCAAGTTTATCAAGTGCCCAAACACAAAAGACAATTTTAATCTCTTTCCCCTTTTCTTCAGAAGTACAAAAATTTAAAAAGCAAAATTATACCTTTCTTCCTCTCTCTATTTTTTCCCTTCCCTTTAAATTTTTCTTTCTCTTTTTCTCCCCCCCTCTCTTCCTCTTTTTTTTTTTCTCTTTCTTTCCCTTTCTTTTTTTTTCCCTTTTTATGTCTTTCTTTTTTTTTCTCTATCATTCTTCCTTTTATTCTTCTTTCCTTTCTTCTTGACTCTCTCCCTCTCTTCTTTCTTTCTCTCTAAGTTACTTTTCTTCTATTTATCTCTCTCCTCTTCTCTCTCCTTCTTCTCTCTCTCTCTCTTCTCTCACTCTCTTCTATTGGTCTTTTTTCCTTTCTCCTTTCTTCCATTTTTTTTCTTTTTTCCCTTTTCTATCTCTCTCTTTCCTTTTCCCTTGACTCTCTCTCTCTCTTTTCCCCCCCTTTTTTCTCTTCCGTTACTCTTTCTTCTATCTATCTTCCTTCATTTTACATTCTTTTTTTCAGTTTTCTTAGATTGGAAAAACATATGACCCCGGCAGGTTGTTTTTGTATTCACTGGGTTTTTTTTTCGCGTTTTGTGAAAAAAAAAGAAAAAAAAAAAAACAATTATCATTAAAAGAGCAATTATGCTTAGGGTGATGAAAAAAATGAAAAAAATTAAAACAAATTTTATGGCCACGAAATTTAAAAAAAATCAAAATTTTGAGGAATGAACCCCCAGTCCTGGAAAGAGGGGTTCAACTATTGGGCCATCTTGGATATTTACCTTTTGCTCTTGGGGTAAATAAGTCCCTGCGTGCGTGAATATAAAGGGTTGTACAGATTAGACATGAGTGAATAAAAAAGATAAACAAAAATAAAAAAAATACTATAATTTTTTTTCATTATCTCAGTGATCCTGGTTTGATCAATATAAATTTCAAATAGGAAAGATCGCCTTTGTCTAAATCAAATGTCATATATTAAATAAAAACTTGAAGTGGACAATGACAGATGGGGGGCGGTTTTTTGGTAGTGGTAGATATCTATAGACGGACACAGAGAGAAATAAATTTTAGGAAAAGAGAGGGAAGAGAGAAAGAGAGAGAGAGAGAGAGAGAGAGGAGAGAGGAGAAGAGAGTGAGAGGAGAGAAAGAGAGGAGAGGGGAGAGTGAGAGAGGAGAGAGAGATGAAGGGAGAGAGAGAGAGAGAGAGAGAGAGGAGGAAGAGAGAGAGATTAAATACAGAAGAGATGAAAGATTGTTACAGAGCGATGGATGGAAAAAAAGAGAAAGGGAACAAAGAGAGAGTGAGTTTTTCCTTTTTAAAAGTAGGTGTATGCATGCATTAAACAAAACACACACACACACACCACACCACACCACACCAAACACACACACAACACCCACAAAAATACCTCAATACACACAACGTAAACATATTCTGTGGGGCAATTACCCCTAAAACAATCACACAAACAAGCAAAAACATTCTGCAAAAATAGTAATAGCAAAATAGCAAATATCCAACACCTGCCTTCGATTTTAATTTCGATTTCGCTGCCGTAAATATACCAATTCCATTAACAATTCTGACAAAAATGATGATCAAAATAATCAGTTGTAAAGTTCCGAAAGACAAAAAAACAAAAATGTGTCAGAATGTTTTTATTGTGGTCATTGGTGGAGGCCATTTGAAATTTCTCCCTCGCTTTGGTGTTTTTTAACGGCATTTAAAAACATGACAAAGGTTTTTTATTTTTTTTGTTGGATGGATGCGTTTTGATACAGAATTTTTGCAATTTAAACACGCCCCTCTTGTCTTTTTTTTGAGCTTTTGGGATCCTTTATGTTAGCTTTTTTCTGTCTCTCATTTTTTTCCCTTTCACTATTTTCATTTTTTTTTTTGTCGTTTTGTCTTTTCCCCCCGTCTTTTCTTTTCCTCTCTTTTCTCTCTCTCTTCTCTTTCTCTCTTCCTTTTCTCTTTTTTCTGTCTATTTTTTAAAATTTTTCTGTCATGTTGTTATAAGTATTTGTCAAACCCTCTTTCATCTTCTCCACTAGATATTCTTCATTTGATATTTTAAACCATGTCAAAAGTTTTTGAGTTATCATGTCAAGGTGAGATTTCCATTTTTTCTGTAAGATTTTAAACACACACAAACACAACACACCCTCCCACCACAGAAACACACACACAAAAATATATTTATATATATTTAATTATATATATTTAATTTATTATAATTTTACCGCCAACCCGAATTGTTCTTCTGTCCATTAAAATGCGGAGAGGCTTTTGGGGTGATGAGCCATTCGAGCCCTATACTGATGAGCGAAGTAGATTTTTCCCATACGTTTAAAAAGGAAAAAAAAAAGGTGATATCATCGAAAAACGAAGCTGTACTTAAGAAGCCACAACCATTTCTAATCTAACCTTATTTTGTCAAAATTTTTTTATTCTTTTTAAATTGTGTGTTGTTGTTTTGTTGTGTTTTATTTTAAAAACACAAAACCAAAACAAAAAAAAAAAAAAAAAAATTTCCCCTCCCCCCTTTCCCCCCTTTTATTAAAAATATATTATAATTTTTAATATACAAAATATAAAATACAATTTTTATATTATATTAATATATATATATATATATATATTTATATATAAATATTATTTACACACACCCCAAACCCCAAACCCCCAACACACACACACACACACACCAAAAAACAAACACCACACACACACACACACCGCAATTTATATATATTTATATAATATATATATATATATAAATTTATGCATTTGTTATTTATATTAATATATATCTTTATATATTATATATATATATATTTTATATATTTTTAAACACAACACACACACAAAACCCAAAAAAACACACAAAACCATTATATATTATATTATATTTTTATATATATTACAAAAACACAAAAACAAAACCACACCACCACACACACAATATATTATATATATATATATAATATATTATATATGTATGTTTTTATATCTATGTTTAAAATTAAATAGATAAATGAAAAATTTTTATATTTTATATATATTTATGTTTTTTTATTGTATGTAAGTATGTGATTATATTATTTTATTTGTTTTTATAAATGTACATTGTTTTATTGTTTTTTATATGTATTTATGTTTATAAAATACTTATCATATATATATTATATATTTAATATATATTATATATTTTATTTATTCCTATACATATATATATATAAATATAATATATTTTATATATATATATATTTTTATATTTTTAATACGTAATATATATTTTATAAATAGATAAATATATAATATGTATACATTTTATGGGATATATATATTTTTTATTTTTATTTATATTATACATATTTATTATATAAAATATATTTATATATATATATATTATATATTATATATTTATATTATTAAAATATTTTAATATATGTATGCCCACACACGCACACACCCCACAACACACACACACAACACACACACACAAACATACACACACACCACCCAAAACACAAAAACAAACACACACACATATTTATATATATATATATATATATATATTTTTCCCACACACACACACACACAAAAACAACCAAACATTTATATATAATATATATATAAAATAGTTTATGTTCATATATACATTATATATTTTATTATATTATTTATTTTATTTTTTAAAATATGTGTGGTGGTGTGTGTGTGTGTGTGTATGTGTGTGTGCGTGTTGTGTGTGTGTGTGTTTGTGTGTGTGTGTGTGTGTGTGTAATAAATAAATATATATATTATATATATTATACACACCACACAACAAAACAGAACACACACACATATATATATATATTATATATTATATATATATTTTATAATTTATATATTTAAATTTTTATATTTATTATTTATATGTGTGTGTGTTGTGGTGTTTGCATATGTATATATTTATTTTTATATATATGCATATATTTTTATTATATATATATATATAATATATTATATATATATTTTTATAACACATACACACACACTCATAGATATATATGTAATATTATATAATATAATACTTTTTTTTTATTAAAAATTTAATTATATATATATTATAATATATTGTACATTTTATTATACTATAATATAATAATATTTATATTATATATATAATATTTTAATTATTTATGTGTGTGTGTGGTGTGTTTTTTGTTGGTGTGGTGTGTGTGTGGTTTGTGTGGTGGGTGTGATTATTTTTTATTTTATATTTATTTTTTTATTTATATATATAAAACACATACACACCACACACACCAAACTCAACCACACACACACACCCCAAACAAAAAATTTTTATTTAAAAATATATATTTAAATAAAATATTTATTTTTATATTTTTATATATTTATATTTTTAATATATATTTATATGTGTGTGTGTGTTGTGTGTTGTGTGTGTTTTGCATAGTTATATATTTTTTTATAAAATATGTTTATTATATATTTTTTTTTTATTTTTATATATATATTATTATATATATGCATATGTGTGTGTATTTTTTATATATGATACACACACACACAAAAAATATGTAGTGTATGTGTGTGGTGTGTGTGTGTTGTAGGAGAAAAATGACAAGGAAAGTGGGGAATTTTTCATGCTTATTTTGTGTGTGTGTACAACAATTTTATTATATATATTTATATTTTTATTATTATATATATATATATAAAATATAAAATATGTGTGTGTGGTGTGTGTGTTGTGTGGTGTGTGTGTGTGTGTGTGGTTTGTTTTTGTGTGTGTGTGTGAATATATTTTATATATAATATACAACATACTTACACACACCACCACACCAAACACACACCCCACAACACACAAACATATATATTAAAATTATTTAATATATATTTATATATTTACTATATTATTTTATATATATTTATATTATATGTGTGTGTGGTGTGTGTGGTGGTTATGCATATGTATAATATTTTTTAAAAAAAATGAAAAATATATTTTATAATTATATATTTTATATATATGCATATGTGTGTGTTTTTTTATATTTTTTATACACAAACACATATATGTAGTGTATGTGTGGGGAAGTGTGTGTGTGTCTGTAGGAAAAAAAATGAAAGGGAAAAAGGGGAATTTTTCATGCTTATTTGTGTGTGTGTGTACATATAAAAAATATATATATATATATATATTATAATATATATTTATATTTATTATGGGTGTGTGTGTTGTGTGTGTGTGTGTGTGTGGTTGTGTGTGTGTGTTTGTGTGTGATACTATTTTTTATACATGCAGTTTGAGCAGTTTTTAATTAATAAAGGCGTTTAACAAATTGCTTTTCTTATTCAAAAATGGTCTTTTCATACGCAAAAAAAAACTAAACATTTAACTGGATTTTACCTAAATTTTTTTATGGACATGGATGCAGCAAAGGTTTTTTATGCAATTATAGCATGTCATTTAACTCTGTAGGTGACATGTCCTTCTATTCAGTGAATTTGAGCTACGGGTTATGGATGAACATTGTCAAACACTGTGGTTTTAAAATGTTTAAACCCTTTAAAATTTGGGGGCCCAAGGAGTTCTGCATGTTGCTTCATCTGAATGTATACCTGTTTTGCTTCGATAATGAAAAAAAAATATTTTATTGCCCTGCTTTAAAAAATAAAAAAAGGGGTGTTTTGGGGAAAAAAAAAAACCCAAAAACCAAAAAACAAATTTGGTATCGTTTCATTTTAATTTGTTAAGTTTTTTTTTTTATTTTTGTTTTATAAAGTATCCATAGAAAAAGTAGTTCATTTCTGGTAGGCAATTATAAATTTAAGATTGCACGGTAGCTAAAGCCAATACTGTGATTTAAAATGTAATAAGGATAAGGGAAGTATTTTTGTTTGGGCTTTTTTTTTTTTTTTTCTTTATAACGCTTAAATATTTTTGAATAACCCTACTAATCCCCTTGGATTTATATAAATTTTTCATATATTTCCGAATATATTTTCATAGGACTCCTAGGAAGACGTGGCTTTTGGGGGATGGATCAGATCTGCCGTGGAAGCTTGAGGCAACCCCGCCTTTAGGGACCCTGTAGATGGAACAAAAGGGAGCTTTGTGTCCTTTGGCGTTAGCCCTCTTGACTAATACTTATGGTGGGTTAATCTTGTACCTATACCAACAATTCCCAATAAAACGTAAAGAAAGGGGTAAGATTTAGCTCTCATCAAATAATTTTTTGACACGTAAGGAAGCAAAGACAGATTCTGTTTTTTTGTATTTCCCAAAAGTCACATTTGTTTCCCCCTTGAAATTTTATCTGTTGAGAGATCGCGGTCTTTGGGAATTTCGAAATTTTTCCTAAAATAAATAATTGCCCCCCTTGAATTTAGCTATGCATCCTTAACGTAACAAAAATGAAGTTAAAAAGTTGAAAGTCATTTTCGTATTTTGTTTCATATAGTTTAAAATTCAAGAGCAAAATCAGGGGAAATGGGGAAAAAATATAGGGGCTATGTGTAAAATGGCCATAACAAGGGGTTTGGGTTACGGTAATGGATAAAAGTGACAGAGGCTAATCACGGTACTCCAAAAGGGGACTATCATAGTGATTGTTCCCCAAGGGTTTGCTTCACTCGGAAAAATTTTTCGCAAATCCGATTAAATTGAATTGGGACTTTGCCCACGGGAAAGGTCAACCTCAACCTCCCCGCCTTCTCCCGCCTCCGCTCTCGCTTTCTTCTCATCTCACTCTAAACTTTCGCTCTGCTCTCGTCTCGCCCCCTCTCTCTATTCTCTCCCCTTATCTTTATCTCTCTCTTCTCTCGCTCTTTCTCGCTACACACAACACGCTTGTTTTTTTGTTTTTGTTTTTTATTTAGTTGTTCGCCTTAAAAAAAAAAAAAATAATACCAATATACGATTTGAAATCACATCAGGGGCCCAGTCATAAATGAAAAATTCGTTATGTTTTATTACTGTCCAGAAAAGCGCAGAGATAATATTTACTTTCATACCAAAGAATCCAGGGTTCTTAGCGTTAAAGCAATTCCTCGAGAGGCGAAGGGGTAAAGAAAAAATGGAGAGAGGAGAAATAGATAGATAGAGAAATAATGTTGATTGCGATAGTGAGAGACGTGAAATGATGAGAATGACGGTGATGATGGTGATAATGCTAAAAGTAATGGTAATAAATTTCATTGTTATTTTTATTGATAGTATCTTATTATTACCTTTTATTATCAATTTTAATATACATATTATTATCATTATTGTTTTACATATTATTTTATTTTTTAAAAATTTTTTTTTTGATTACATATTATTATCATTATTGAAAAATTTTTACATTATTTTAAAAATTTTTTCAAAGGGTTAAAAATTTTATTATTATTATTATATTACTAATATCATTTTTGCCTTATTATTTAAAATTACCGCGGGCGATGCAGTTGCCGGCGACCCTTTTTTATGTATATTATATGTATATATGTATGTTGTATGATGTTGTATGATACATAAATACATGTAATAATAATTATAGTCATCATCCCATGTCGTTATCATCATTTTTTATCTATTTTTTAGTTTAATGATGAATAATAAAAAAAAAACAATAATGGTAAAAATAATGTGTAATAGTATTGTTTAAAGTTTTTGGACAGTAATTAAATAATGATGATAATAATATGGTAATAAAAACAATGATAAAATTTAAATTTTAATAATGATTTAATAATTTTTAAAAAAAAAATAAAAATAATAATAATAATAAAACAATAATTATGATAATAATGATAAGTCTAATGATAAAGATAAAAAATGATAAATTAAATAAAAGATAACAATGATGATGATAATAATATAATAATAAATTTAAAAATAATAATAAAAACAATAATAATTATGTGATGATAAAATAATCACAACAATTTAAAAGCAATAATAAAAATAATGTGCTAATATTAAGTGATTATAATAAAAACACATTTTTCTCTTATTTTATCATTTTTTTGTTTATTATTTTGGTATTATTATTGTTATTCTGTTTTTTTTATTTTATTGTTTTGTTATTATTTTATTATTTTCTCTATATTCTCAATAATGAAATTAATGATGTTTTAAAAATAATGTTGATGTGATCCAATAATACTACTATACGAAAAATAAAATCAAAAGAAAACAACAATAATTAAAGTAATCATTTAAATTTTAAAATTTTAAAAATAAGTAGGGAAAGATAATGATGGTTTTTTGACAAAATGATGATGATGATAACAATGAGAATGATGATGGTTTTCGATAAAGATAATGATAAAACTAATAGAAAAAGAATCAACTAAAGGGCTCTTTCCCCTATGACTTCCCTTTGAATTTAAGCAACAGAAGAGCATCTTTCTTCGTAAAAAGGTTAACTTGAATCCCCCTTTCTCCCTTTTTACGAATTCGCCAAAAAAATTTTCGTAATTCATTTTCGCAGTCGCAAGAAAGCAGTTTTTCATTTGCATATTGCATCTTCCAATCTTTTTTTTTTTTTTTTTTTTTTTTTTTTTGTTTCTTTTATTTAAAATTTTTGCATTTTCCGTTCGGAATCTGGATAAATTTTTTTTAAGAATTTTTATGAATTGAGGGGTTTCTTAGCGCCCTAAAGCATTAATTTTTCTGTTTTGTAATGTGTGTAGCGTTGTGCGTGTGTGTGTGTGTGTGTGTGTTTGTGTGTGGTGTTGGGTGTGTGTGTTGTGTGTGTGTGTGTGTGGTGTGTGTGTATGTGCGTGGGCGCGCGCGCGTGTGTGTGTACGTGATGTGTGTTTTGGTTGTTCCCGCCGGGAATAATTTCGTCTTGATCATCTAAGGTATGTTGTTTTTTTATTTGTCTTTTGCGCGTTTTTTATTATATTGTTTTTTCACCCTTTTTTTTCTCGGTTATCTTTATCTTTACAAATTTTCATCATTGTCCTACATTATCATTATGATTAGGGTTTATTATGATACGTATTCATTGTTATTTTTCTTACTGTTATTTCATTTTATTGTATATAATACATATAATGTGTTTGTGTGTGTGTGTTATATATATTTTTTTAGGGGAAAATTAAATATATATAATATATATATATTTTTTTTACACACACACACAAAAAATCAGAGGCAGTACAATAAAGATGAGCGACCGGAGTGACAATTGCTGACGAAAGCCAAGGGTTGATGTTTTACCCTGATGCCTAAACCCAAATAAAGAATAAATAAACAAATAAAAAAAAAAAAATCAGAAAAACGTTTAATACTCTAAAAAAAAAAATGCTTTTTCAAAATTTAAAACGTGATGTAATTTGTTTTACAACGTTTTTTTTACCCGTATGAATTCCCCTGTGGTGGATTTTTTTTTATGCTCGGTGCGCCATTTCTCATTTATCTTTTAAACTTTGCAAAACCCAAAGTAAGGGGCGTTAAAGATTAAAATTTTTTCCCCCTTCCCCCGTTTTGTTCTCCTCTCTATCTCTCTCTCTTTGTCTCTCTGTCCCTTTTTTAAATGTTAGATAGATACAAAGATATATGGGTGTTTGTGTGTTTGTGTGTGTGGGTTTTGTGTTTTGTGTGCAATTATTTATAATATATTTATATATATTTATGTGTGTGGTATTATACTATTTTATTTTTAATATATATATATATATATATTATATATTTATATAAAAAAAGAACACCAAACACACACACACACACACACACAAAACCTTTTAAATATAATATATGTATATGATTGCCGCGTGGTCCAATGGTTAGAGCAGGGACCCCAACCCCTCGGGTCCCGAGTTTAATTCCCCCGTGCGGCGGTCGAAAAATGTTTGTGCGGGCTCGAGCCCGATCTCACGGCAGGGAAAAACGACAATCCCCTTGATGAGTTAACGAGGTGCGTAGGGGAAGTCACCGCCGTTACACAAGTGTTAGCGCGCTGAACCGCGGTTGATTAGGAAAGGGGATCCCCAAACAGGTAAGGGTGACCCCGCCATATTAAATTCAATTCGAAATTTAGAGAGGATATTCCCGCAGGGAAAAGAATGACGTAAGGGAAAAAAAAAAAAAAAATTTATATTTTTTGTTTTTTTAAATATTTATTTAAAAATTTTTTTATACATATATATCAATTTCCCCACCGCACCACCACACACACACAACATAAAAACATATTTTTATATTTTTATATATATAAATATTATATTTATATAATATAATTAAAATTATTATATATTCGATATTAAAAATATATTTTATATTTTATATTATTTTTTATCGCATATATATAAAATATATTTTATATATATAATTATGTGTGTGTGTGTGTGTTTTAATTAAATTTTATTATTATAGTATAGTATAGATTAGATAGATAATAATGTTCGCTATATACAAAATATATTATGAATTAAGATTTTTATGTATTTATATATTATATATATATTTATTTTTCACTACACAACATTATGTATATATGTATGTTTTAAAATTATATAATATTTTTATATTATAATATAATATTTAAAATAAAATTTCATATTACACAATATTTTATATATAATATATATATTAATTTATTCATATATTGATAATATATATTTATAATATTATATGTGTGTTTTGTTTTGGGTGTGTGGTTTTGTGTTGGTTGTGTGTGTGTGTGTTTTGTGTTGTGTGTGTTGTGTGTTGGGGTTTGTGTGTGAGTGTTTGTGTGGTGTTGTGTGGGGTGTGTGTGTGTGTTGTGTAGTGTTTGTTGTGTTTGTGTGTTGTGTGTTTCGACGGCCACCTTTAGTCGATGTGACTATGTCTCTTGTCTTACCAAAAATGTGAGAGCAAAAACTTTGCCCATATAGCAGCTGTGACGTGCAAAA
>NC_061824.1:12211198-12213698 GCF_019202785.1 Penaeus chinensis
ATATATATATATATATATATATATCTGTGTGTGTGTAGAATGATGGCACTATCATTTATGACACGTATGATCCATGTCTTTCATCGTCTTCATGTTCATATTCCAACTTGAATATCTGGCCAGTGGTCTAAACTCTCTCCAGATAGTGATCGTGGGAGGACGACGAGAGTGAGTGCCTGTAGCTCCCTCGGTTCGAGTGTTCGTCTTCGTGTTCCAATCTCTTTGTTTATGCAAATTCGTTTAAAGAATATGCATCTGCGTCAAGATAAGTTACATCGCTGATGTTCCGTCAAAGAGAACCAAATTCATGTAAGTGTAATATGGAGTTCATGTCGATTATTGAATTTTGATGGATTGAAGAAGGCAGGGCTCAATGCCAGAACTGTGTCTTCGCTGTCGAATCTGATTCCCCTTGACTGGCGTGGCAGAGAGGTGGAATGTACCTTACACCGGGAAGGTGAATATAAAGTGTTAGAATATGTCTCACCCTTGGAGCCATATGCAGCGAGGTGGAACTTGGCTCGCCCTTAACGCGAAGAGTGCGAGAGCGGGGACGAACGGAGAGGAGCGAGGCCGTAATTACCGCCTGCGTGGTGTGGGCGGCCCCCTCCCCCTCCCTCTTTTGCCGCAGCTAAAGGTCGCCTGCGATTACCCGAAGAGCGAAGGACGGCGCGCAGGTCAGCCAGGGTAGTGATTTGTACACTGTGCTGGCAGGTCGAACCACCTTGCTGGCCCGGACGCGGGGATCCTCCGGCGCTCAAGGGATCCTGTGATTAAGGAGAGATCAGGCGATGGTGTTTATTCTATCGTAATCACTCGCTGTATCAACACGAGAGGTGTCCTGATAGCCGGGGCGAGTGCACACAGCCGCACCCTACATGGCCGCATCCACTCGCTGCTGTGCGTTTAAAAATGATTTCTTACTAAGCAACTAAAATCATTTGCGGAGGAAAGCCAGGGCCAATCACCGCGAACATTTCCCTCGTCGAGAGAGGCCCGAGGAGCAGCAGCACACGACGCGGCCGACATGGCTTTTGCCAGTCCTCGAATAGATACATTATCCGAGTGCACTATACGTACTTAGCCTTGGTATTTATTATATGGAGCTGCAATCTAGCATTATCTTCACACTTTAATGTACATTCCTTTATCATATTCAACGTTAACGGCAGCCTTTGCATTTTCTAAAGCCGAAAATCATGGTCTGATCTGCACCTAAAACAAACATTCCTAATATACTGTGTACGTCGACGAGATAAATTTCTCGGAATATATTTTGCGATCATGCGCCGCCATCTACCGTGACCAATTCAAATCAATTTCTAAGCCACCCCGTGTGGATTTACCTGCGCCTAACCCGTAATTAGAAGACCTAATCATTTATCGGTAACCTGTAATCAGCTTGCATTATTCAACGGGCCTAACAAGTCATAATTCTTCGCCATTGATCATTTAAGACCATTTCCGTCCATAAACTAGATGGTTCGCTCATTCCGTTGCGGATTCCGTTTTCTTCGTCGAGGCGGAGCGGCCGCGAAATTTATAGGCGGCCAATTTAATAATCGCGTCGAAATAACGCCCGTAGATTTTTTGATAACGCATAGAGTGCGGCGCCGAATCGCGCTTTCTGCAGATAAAGCGTTGGGAATGGACGATTAGAGCCCGGTACGACTGCACATCCCGCGCGCCTGTTATAAATGCATGAGCCGTTCTGACTGGCTATAGCAATGGACGCTCAAGGAGCTTCATTTTTTCTTGCTGTTAAAGCTGCCAATATTTTGAAGGAATTTAAGTTTGTGAAAGTGAGGTTAGCTGTAAAAAGACTTGGGTGGTTACAAGTCTTCGTGATGGGAAGGGCATTCAATTTTCAATTTAATAGCTTCCTTGATGCATGAAATGTGCGCCCTGAGTGGAGATTTTGAGCAATAGATTAAGGAGTTGGTGAGGCGGGCGTTGCGGTCTCGCAAGGAACACGAAGATCGAGCCGGGGATTTCTTCCCTATAATGATAATGAAGGTTAGATAATACTCTTGATCTTCGGCATCGCGGGGGACGAAGATCTGCGCTTTATCACGGGGTGCGTTGGAGAGCGAAACACGTATTTCAGGAACACAAGGAAAAGATGGAAAAAAATAAGCAGATAAACAAAGGGCGAGGGCGATGGCGGAAGGGCACAATGGGAGGTCATCCGAAAAAAAATATTGTTCTGTGCTTTCGTACAAAAAGGATGAAAAGAAAGAAAGAAAGAAAAAAAAAAAACTTTCTTTTTTACATGATATTCCTCTCCTTTAACCTAAAACCTTAGCATAAAAAAATGTCCATTAACTTTTCTGATTGCAGACATAATACTTTACTGCGAGGGAGACGCACTTGCTGTAAATATTACTAATAATCCACATCCTGAAGAGGTCAAGCGGCCATCGGAAAAAGTTCACTTGATTTCTAAATCCATAAATCTGATGAGCCGGGAAGAAAACTCGACTTAAAAACACTCGTATAG
>NC_061824.1:12228698-12231198 GCF_019202785.1 Penaeus chinensis
TATGCATATGTATGCCCATAAGCTCGCTATACAATTGGCTGTGCATATGCATGTTCACCTATAAAGATAAATATGAATGTACAAACGCACGTGCTCGCACACAGACATTTATGATTTATGCACACGAATACTCTATCTGCTGTATATGCGTCCATCTGTACCTATTAATTTATCTGTATATGTACATGCAAATATACACGCAATCTAAGTGACACAGGGACAGACACACAACACAACACAACACAACACAACACAACACAACACAACACAACACAACACACACACACACACACACACACACACACATATATATATATATATATATATATATATATATATATACATATGTGTGTGTGTGTGTGTGTGTGTGTGTGTGTGTGTGTGTGTGTGTGTGTGTGTGTGTGTGTATGTGTGTTTGTGTGTGTGTGTGTATGTGCAGTTGATATTCCCCTATTCAAATGAATCTTGGTTGTAAGAAAGAATGAGTATACGGCTGGCCATGTTTGAATCCATATGCACTCACCTTTTCCCACACCAAGTTTGTCAAGGAGGTTTGTCTAACGTTTCAACAGACGGCTTTAACATCCTTTCAGACGCACACGCCTATGTCCTTAAATGAGCGAGAATGAAAGCAGTGCCATTACGCTTCTGTGCAGCTATTTAACAAGCTCTTTCACGCAACAACAGGCAATATGTAACGTTAATTGTAAGGTAAAAAGTGCAAAGTGCAAGGCCGAGAGAGACGCTAGCCTAAGGGGTTGGATCGACAAAGAACCTGTAGAAGACTGAATAAAATATATAGTCAGTCAGCAAATATGTTTAAGGCACCAAATATACACAAGTCAGATGGAGCTGGAAAAAAGGAGATTTATAAACAGTAGGAATTTGTGCAGCTGACGATTAAACCGAAGTAACTGAATTCATGTATTTGACATTGGTCCACGGAACTAACTGAG
This sequence comes from Penaeus chinensis, assembly GCF_019202785.1. Classification (NCBI taxonomy): domain Eukaryota; kingdom Metazoa; phylum Arthropoda; class Malacostraca; order Decapoda; family Penaeidae; genus Penaeus; species Penaeus chinensis. The sequence continues at coordinate 12,229,655 of NC_061824.1, forward strand.
AAATGAATAAAATCACGTGGAAAAGTTACAATCACTTGCCGATGCGTACTGGCTAAATGCGTAATTTCATGGTTAATCGTCTATGTTTGCTTAGTGTAAAACGTTGGTGATTTAATAGTACAAATGTTATTCAAAATAAAGAGAGCTGCATTCTCGGATAAATCTATCTTATAAGGACGTGACTGATTAGGATAGATACAATTACGATTTATGAATGTAATACTCTTATGCTACCTTTACAGTAATAAACATCAGCCTTGATCACGTATGACCTAGTATCATCGGCAAGTATTGTTGACATCTGAATAGTAGACGCTTATGCCGCATCACATCAGAGTCAACACATCTGTCTCGGGCGAACCGAACCAACGCTCGCACGAACAGTCTGAACCGTTAATCTGAGGAGCCAAGCAAGGCGGTGTTGACGGGCACTTCCCATGTTCCAGTTACGGGTCAGGCGTAGCATTAGGGCTCAGAAATAAAACCCCGGGCGGTGATATGCTTCACTAGTCTCGACAGCGTTTTATCGACACACGAAAGGAGAAATGAAAGTGCTCTGCCTCTAAGTGATGATTCGCACGGAGGCCGGGGCGAGTTGCGCAAGAGATGCCAAGGTTATGAGGATTGCTAAGGGCAGCGGGAGAGGAGGTCCTAAGGTTACTATTGTGGGGGGCGCGAGGGGGTTGCAAGCGCGGGGGGAGGGGGAGGGGTTGTTGCTAAGGTTGCAAGAGAGACGACGGGTGGAGGGGTGGAGTAGGGTGTGTGTCCACTCAACATGGGCTTCACGACTATTTCGTATTATTAATCTTCACAGAAGACTGCCTGACTGCCATGTGGACTTCAGATCTAACAAATTGATCTGTACCTTATGTCCTGTAACATTTCAGCAATCAGTATGAGGTCAGCACCTCACTGTCACTTATGATATTTACTAAATCCCCATCGTTATTATGCTTAGCTTGTCGACTAGTTACTACTACATTGTCTAACGGTAATGTTAGCTACTGTTGACCACGATTCGTTATATATGACTGCTTTTGGATCGAGGCCAAATTCAGTTTGGACTGGCTATTGTTACGTAGTATCAAAGAGTGTTAATTGATGCACACGAATAACATTTTCTAACAATATAAAGAGAATCTAACTAATGCAAACAGAAGGAAGGAATTTCCAGAGCGTCATCTAGGACAGATTATTGTTACAGATTTCCCCTCGATGGAAATTGCATAAGCGGATGCTTGCAGAACTATAAGAAGGAAGACATTCTGTGGGGCTTTGTTTGGCGAAGCCCTCTCAGTCCATCTCCGGGATAGGATATTCGAGATTCTGCCGCATGCGGGGAGACGTAGTTTGATATGTTAGGAGCTAGTGCTTGGATCGTAAATCAGTGTGCCTGACGTTGGCGGGTGATCTCTGCTGTATTTGTTATGGACTGGTTTTATGAGGCTGCGATCCCCCGTGTCATCGCCTTTGTGTGTGGAGCAGAACTGGTCAGAGTCAGACTTATGAATTATAGATCTCCGTTGACACTTTCACCGGCGGTT
>NC_061824.1:12233698-12236198 GCF_019202785.1 Penaeus chinensis
TTCGTAACTGGTGTACGAACAGCAATATTATTATGATCAATAACTAGTTACTTCACGAGCCGCAGCACAAGTGGAACAGATTCTGCGATCGAGTAAGCGTCCAGGGCGAGGGTTAGTGTGACGAGGATAGAGCGCCGAGACGAAGCAAGAGGGACACTTCACGAGCGCGGGAATGAGAAAAAGCGACTCACACATTGCCCATGAAGAAAGCGGCGATTGCAAGATGCGGACGGGAAAAGGAAGAGAAAAAATCCCCCTTTCCCGTACCTCATCGCCTATCGCCTCCCCGAACCACCACCTTCGCCGCCACTCGCACCATAGACGCGTAATCATGGCCATAATCGCGTCTTTAACACCTCTGGCCCCTTCATCTCTGCCGCTGCAGCTGATAGGAGGCGCTCGGAGGAGGGAGGAGGACGCTCTCGGCTCCGCAGATAATAGGTTAAGGCTGCAGGATCGACGGAGCAGGCGGGGTGAGGCCGGGGTGGGAGGTGGCACCGAGAGATGACATGGTATTAGGTTCCTGCGTCTTCCTCACGCCGTGGCTGCGGGCGGAGTGATCTGTGGCCGCGATAACACAACATGTCTCTCACTCTGGGGCGCAGGTGTGACCGCGGGATTCCTCCTGGCCATCGTCTTCCATCAGAGTTTATTCCATTTAGGACGGAAATGAAATAAGCACATAAGGCATAGGAAAGGCAACGCATTCTTCATGGGTGTTGCTTCATTCTGTTCATTCATCTCGAACTGCTTCACGCTCGAGCTGCTTCGATCCTTTTAAATGGCTAATAGAAATGCAGCTCAGTAAACAGAATATTTGTGTGTATGTGCTGTATATTCTCCCTTCTTGAGCAATCGCCCATTTCTTTCAATCGCCGATGTAGATGGGCGATAAGATAATGTAAGCGGAGTCAGTTCTGAATAAGGAGTTTGAAAGGCAAAATAGAATCGATAAGATTTAGCAACTGTGGTCGAATAAAATAAATGCACGAGGCATTAAAAGAATGGGAGAACAAATGGATAGGTTTTTGTAGGTGCTTTAGGAATATGAATTGGTTTGTGGTGATTTGCATGTGGAAATTATTAACTCTGAAAAGTATCATTATATTGGTGAATATCGAGGGAGGAAAGGGTTTAAACTAATGAAGATTTATCATGCCCATTAATGAATTAATGACCAATTAGAAGACATAGGTGACTCGCTCTCTCTCTCTCTATCTCTCTCTCTCTCTCTCTCTCTTGCTATATCTATCTATGCTCTCTCAATCAATCAATCAGCCAGTCTATCAATCTATATTTCTATCTGTTAATCTATCTCTTTTCTCTTTCTCCTTCGCCTTCCATTCCTCTGTCCCTTTCTCCTTCCTTCCCTCCCTCTTCCCCTCCCTCCTTCCATCTCCGCCCTCTTTCTTCCTCTCTCCCCTCCCCTCTCAACCATTCCCCCCTCTTTCTCCTTCTCCCTCCTTCTATCAGGTGCTTCCAACCATAGTCGTTAAACAGCTTATTCAGACGATCCTAAACTCGTTCATCCCTATCGCAATAACACTCTGTCCCTCTACATAATTACATAAAACACCTGCGCCCCCCCCCCCCCCCTCAACTCTTCCCTCTCCTTATCCTTGAGTTCCATCCTATGTCTCCTGCACCCCCTCTACCCCCTCCCCCCCACCCATCCATTATTCTCGAGTCCTGTGCTAAGTCACTAGGATTTCCTCCCTCTGTTGCTCGCCTTCCCTTCTTCCCCCCCTATTTTCCCTCTCATCCTCTTCTCTTCCTCCTCGAGTTCTCTGCAGATCTGTACTATCCTCTTCCTTTCTTCTCCCCCTCTCCCATTCCTCCTTCTATTCTTTCTTACCATCCCCCAGCCTCCTTTTCCTTCCACACCCCTCACTTCTTTCGTCCCCCATTCCCTGTCCCTTAACTCCTTGTCTTTCTTCCCTTTAACCTCTGTCTCCCATCTCCCTCCCTTTTGCCCCCTTCCTTCATCCTCTCCCTTCCTCTTTCTCTTCCCTCCCATCGTCCTCCAGCTCCTATCTCCCTTTCCCTCCCCTCCCTCCCTTTCTTCATTCCCCCTTCCTCTTTCTCTTCCCCCTTCCCTGCCCCTATCTCCCTCTCTCTCCCCTTCCCTTCCTCCTCCACCCCCCCCCTCCCTCCCTTCCCCCTCCCTCATCCCTCCCCGTCCCCTCCCCCTCTCTCTTCAGCGTCGCCGCCGCCTCTGTTTCTGCCACCGGTCTTGGCGGCGTGTTCTGAGAGGGAGGAGGACGTAACTCTGCCTCCAAAGACGTTTATGCGGCCTCCTCGTTGTTCATGGCAGCGGCGGCCGTGTCCATCAGCGGCGGGTCCTGTGAGGCATCGCTGGGGGACTTTCCATGCACAGCCATGTTCGCTGGATTAACACCCGCCCGAATATGTATATGAGGAGGCGTGGATGGAAAGGGGTATGTGTGTTTTAAGTACATGAGGAGTTTTTATATGTAGGTATGTTTGTATACGAGTGTGT
>NC_061824.1:12256198-12266198 GCF_019202785.1 Penaeus chinensis
GACGAATTTCTTATGCAGTTTATCTCTTACGCTGTATCTGAATCTTTACGAGTAGTTTTATCGGTCCTCCTTAATCGCTTTCTCTTTGTCTCTGTCTTTAGTCTCGTTTCTTTTTCAAGCACATCTCCCTGCATATAGATAGCCTCACCATTTCTCTTCTTATCGCTCCTACTGCTCCCCCCCCCACCCACACCAGAGATCTAGCGCGGCAGGACTTCAGACGAAGGAGCAGCAGCACGCGAGGGCGTGATGTTGGGAGCCCTTTGGACCGAGGCGGCTGCTGAGGAAGTCCAAGTCTTAACACTAAACTGAGCTTAGTGCTTCAAGGAAAGTTCAGTGTTCGAATCGAAACTGAGGACTGATTCGAAGCTTCATGTCGAGGAAAAGCTCGGAGTACGAATCGATACTGGACGGTGATTCGAACATAACTCAGGAGATGAGAAGTCAGCGTGGCTCGAGGTGGCTGGGTCGTGGGTGAGAAACATGGAAGCGTAGTAAAAAAAAGGAGAGAAGAAAGAGTTAATAACAATCTTGGTGAAAGGAAGACAGAAGAGGGGAACTTCCAGAATCAGGCAGGAATGGACGGAGGAGCAAACGGATTACTTTCCCGTGATCTACAAATAAACAAAAGTCAAATGTAATGGCCAATAATTTACGTCAACAATGCAAAGTAAAAAAAAAGAGAAAAACGGAAAGATCCAGTAAAAGGGAAAGAGACTCACCGATGTGTGACCGCTCTCGGCCTAACGCTGGTATTATTTTCATTATTATTATTTTCATTATTATTATTTTCATTATTATTATTTTCATTATTATTATTTTCATTATTATTATTTTCATTATTATTATTTTCATTATTATTATTTTCATTATTATTATTTTCATTATTATTATTTTCATTATTATTATTTTCATCATTACTATTATTATTATTTTCATCATTACTATTATTATTATTTTCATTATTATTATTTTCATTATTATTATTTTCATTATTATTATTTTCATTATTATTATTTTCATTATTATTATTTTCATTATTATTATTTTCATTATTATTATTTTCATCATTACTATTATTATTATTTTCATTATTATTATTTTCATTATTATTATTTTCATTATTATTATTTTCATTATTATTATTTTCATTATTATTATTTTCATTATTATTATTTTCATTATTATTATTTTCATTATTATTATTTTCATTATTATTATTTTCATCATTACTATTATTATTATTTTCATTATTATTATTTTCATTATTATTATTTTCATTATTATTATTTTCATTATTATTATTTTCATTATTATTATTTTCATTATTATTATTTTCATTATTATTATTTTCATTATTATTATTTTCATTATTATTATTTTCATTATTATTATTTTCATTATTATTATTTTCATTATTATTATTTTCATTATTATTATTTTCATTATTATTATTTTCATTATTATTATTTTCATTATTATTATTTTCATTATTATTATTTTCATTATTATTATTTTCATTATTATTATTTTCATTATTATTATTTTCATTATTATTATTTTCATTATTATTATTTTCATTATTATTATTTTCATTATTATTATTTTCATTATTATTATTTTCATTATTATTATTTTCATTATTATTATTTTCATTATTATTATTTTCATTATTATTATTTTCATCATTACTATTATTATTATTTTCATTATTATTATTTTCATTATTATTATTTTCATTATTATTATTTTCATTATTATTATTTTCATTATTATTATTTTCATTATTATTATTTTCATTATTATTATTTTCATTATTATTATTTTCATCATTACTATTATTATTATTTTCATTATTATTATTTTCATTATTATTATTTTCATTATTATTATTTTCATTATTATTATTTTCATCATTACTATTATTATTATTTTCATTATTATTATTTTCATTATTATTATTTTCATTATTATTATTTTCATTATTATTATTTTCATTATTATTATTTTCATTATTATTATTTTCATTATTATTATTTTCATTATTATTATTTTCATTATTATTATTTTCATTATTATTATTTTCATTATTATTATTTTCATTATTATTATTTTCATTATTATTATTTTCATTATTATTATTTTCATTATTATTATTTTCATTATTATTATTTTCATTATTATTATTTTCATTATTATTATTTTCATTATTATTATTTTCATTATTATTATTTTCATTATTATTATTTTCATTATTATTATTTTCATTATTATTATTTTCATTATTATTATTTTCATTATTATTATTTTCATTATTATTATTTTCATTATTATTATTTTCATTATTATTATTTTCATTATTATTATTTTCATTATTATTATTTTCATCATTACTATTATTATTATTTTCATTATTATTATTTTCATTATTATTATTTTCATTATTATTATTTTCATTATTATTATTTTCATTATTATTATTTTCATTATTATTATTTTCATTATTATTATTTTCATTATTATTATTTTCATTATTATTATTTTCATTATTATTATTTTCATCATTACTATTATTATTATTTTCATTATTATTATTTTCATTATTATTATTTTCATCATTACTATTATTATTATCTTCATTATTATTATTTTCGTCATTAACATCATCATCATCATTATTGTTATTATCCTTCTTAAATTGTTATTATTAGTATTAGTATTATCATCATTTTTAGTATATGTACCAATACCACCATCATTATTATCATATGTTATTGTAATTATGTTGATCGTTATTACTAACATCATCATCATAATACTTTCTCCTAATTATCCATATCAACCGTACCACATCCTTTTATGGGAAGATACTGCACGTCTGGTTTTTCTCTTCACACTTGTATGTTTCGTCTCTATTAGTTTTTTATTTTTTCTTAACGGATGCGCATTTATCCTCCTTAACAATTATCTTTTCTTTCAATCGTTCTGTTCGATAATCAAACCGAGAGAAAGGTATATCAAAGGTGTAGTTCATTGTTATTTCTCTAAAAACAAGTCTCCTATTAGTGGCTCCATGCACCCCGGCCTCTTGGCCTGGCATGGCTCATGTTCTTTCTTCATATTCTGGGCCATTTTCCATAAAGCTGCTTTATCGGCAACAGCTGGTGCTAACGGGAGATGATTAGTACACAGCCTCAATGTTTCTGAGGCATTGTGTTCATGTTTACGTTTGTGAATTCAGCCGCTATTGACTGGAAAACCTTTTATGATAAAAATTATTGATGTTCCTTTGTCTTTAACAGCACGAAAATCCGAGAATATTTTCTATGGATCAAACACTTGTGCATTTTCTGGTTAGTCATCACTACAAATGTTTGCTCAGGAAGACTAAGCTAAGAAACGAATTAAAAAGAACAATATATACTTTGTGCCTGAATTTATTTAACCATTGAAAGTGACTGCTGTAATTTTACAGGCAATAACCCTTTTTGAATAAGTGATTTGTTCTACCTCTGAATAATGGCTGTATATTTGTCAAAATGTCAAAACATGTATCCCCTGCAATTGCACGATTGTAACAGTGGTAGATGAGAATTCTGAACGTTGGACATCGATATGCAAATACCTTCATGTGTATACAAGCAGTTAAATTCCTGCGTTTCTTAAGTAGTGTAAATGTAGAGAAAATATAATGTTTCTTTTTCATTAATTTTCATAGCTTTGTGATATCAGTACCTTTAGCAGTTCACATTTTATTTCCCTGTGATTATAGTTATGACAAAATGTAAGTACGACAGTCCTGGTTTTATACTGATAAAATAATGTTTTTTACTTTGAGAGGATGCTTTATGGTTTGATATTCTTTGTGATTATTGGAAAATAATTTGCAAAACACACACACGTATGTAAGCACACACACGCACACGCACACGCACGCACGCACGCACGCACGCACACACACACACACACACACACACACACACACACACACACACACACACACACACACACGCACACGCACACGCACACACACACACACACGCACGAACGCACACACGCACACACGTACGCACACACACACACGCACGAACGCACGCACACACGCACGCACGCAAACACGCACACATACACACGCGCGCGCGCGCACACACACACACACACACACACACACAAACATACACACACACACACACACACAATTGGACACATATGTGTGCGTGTGCACACACAAGTTGTTCTGTAAGCACATCATATCGTAAGCATATTTGAAAAAGGAAATGTGTTTGAGGGTATTCAAATGGTGTTCATAATCCGCGCATTTTGTTTCAATGGCTACTGCATTTCACCCTATGTCATCTGATTTCCGATCGCGTTTGAATTCCGTTGTGGACCTTATTTCTAAAAGTAGGTATATTTCCTTGATGACAATTCAAATTCAATTAATCTCAGTGATCACTAGTATATTCCCCCATTTTACTTCTATCTATACATTTCATACTTTCTAAAACCGATGCTTGTAAGTCATTCTAGTGATAGTTACTGAATAATTCACTAGGTATTAAAAGGATCGCTAATTGTCATATATACTTTTAGATATCTGGAAGACGGCTGGGAGTAAGAGGAGGAGGGAAATGAAGAAAAAGGGCGGGAGGAAAAAAAAAATAAGAAAGAAGAAAAGTCAAGAGGAGAAGATAAGGAAGAAGAGGAAAGCAGAAAACAGGGAAGAAGCGATAGCCTCGGATAAGCTTGATCCTCCCTAACCTTCGGCAGAATGTCGGGAGACGGAGCTCGCGTGCGCAGCCCAGGGCATCTCGCCTTCCTCCACCTCCTCCCCGGCCCAGCATCCCCGGAGAGAGTCGCCGCTTCCCCCCGAAGCCGTTGCAAGGCCTGCAATCGCCAGACCTTGGGCCCCTTGAAGAAGATCCTGGACTAATCTTCCTCAAAGACTGAAAGCTCATTTGCTGCCGACCTCCTTCAACCTCCTTTGACCAGGTTCTTGCTCGAAGTTTTCCCCTCCTTGTTTGGTGTTTTCTGACTCACGTGCGCAATAATACGTTCCATACAACCGCTAGTTGAAGGCTGTTTGTGGCGAGAGTTCAAAAAGTTTATGGAAATTCTGTCAGAATGTTATAATCCTGTTTTTCATGTCTTAATCTGTCGTCAGTGATGCTTGAACATGGCTACGAACGTTCATAAAAACGGTCCCCCCCATTGTATGAGATCAGTGAATAATCCCTTTACGACATGAGATGTGGCCTCGACTCCTCCTTCGCCCAATAAAAAAAGAGAAGTAAAAGGAGAATTGTTTATACATTCTGCTGGAATTATCATAAAGTAGAGAACGAGGATCAACGCAATGTATATAGTTTCTCTTGTATCAGTTATATATTGGTTACTGCATTTACTTACTGTCTATGGGAGAGATAAATACAAAATGCTTGTTTAAGTGATGTATATTGTTTAACTGTCAATTGTCTTGTTTGGATTCGCATGGCTGGCTGGGGAGGCGCTTTCATTTGTCATGCGTGTGCAATCTTTGTTTGAATTTTCCTTCGGGGATTTCGACAACACATCTGATAAATCATGCATTTAGAAAAGCGCATCTTCATTTTTTTCTGAGTCTTATTCATCCGATAACTTACCTCCCTTTTCTTTCTTATTCCGATTTTCGCTCCGTCCCTTTTTTCATATATTTCCTGTGCGTCGGAAAAGACGAGTGAACACGCGAGGCCTGACGCAACGCCGTGGCCTTTATCTCCGCATGCATCACCGACAGCATCCTCCACTCTCAGCCGCTGTTAACACTCATGTCCCCGGGCGCACGTGACCTCCCCGCGCGCCCTGACCAGCTGTATGTGACCCGGTATAAGCACGGGGTCAACCACCAAGGGGAACATGTTCATTGCTCAAACAGCGGCTGGCGAAGCTGAACAAATGATATTGCTCGCATGCAATATTAATACTCCGTGTGCCCTATTGGAGTCCCTTCACAAGGATAATAAACAGGGGTTCATGAGGGCGGCTCGAAGCGATCGTTATTCGGGATAACATTCTGGTCGTGATCTAGGCATAAAATGTTCTACCGCCTCTAAGCGCCCCTTTCTTCTCCTTTTAATTAATGAAGACATTCCATGTTAACCCAACAGAAAATCTTATCATTATAACTTATTGAAAACTAAAAATCTTCGGTTAAGTTAGTTAATACTAACGATGGAGAGGAACTTGAGTTAAATATCACCGTAGTACTTTATTCGCTATTGCAACGCACTCCCTCTCCTCTTGCCCCTCTCCCTTCCTCCTCCTTCTGCCTCATTTTCGGTGTCCCCCCCAGCCTAACTTTCACTTCCCAATTCCGTCTTTATCAGCCTCCCCCCCTCCTACCCGTCATTGCCTAATTGACGTACGCCGTGTTTATCTTCCGCATTTTGGCCGTCACTTTTAACGAGTCCCAGCGCGATGGCAACGCGTACAGCTGGAAGTGAGGGGGAGGATGCTGCACGCGGGGGGCGGGGCTCTGGGGGGCGTGGGACTGATGGGGAGGAAGGGAAGAAGGGAGAGGGAGCGGAAGGGAGGGGAGAGGGAGGTGGATGGGAGGTAGGGATTGGAAAGGGACTGCGAAGGGCAACACAACGGGGGAGGGAGGAAGGAGGGGGAAAGGAGGAGAAAGGGGGAGAGGAACGGGACGTAGAGCCCCATATTTAAAGTAAAATTGCCCATCATTTCCCCGACGCCCACGGAGCCAGTAAGCGCACCGCGGGACACATTTCTCTTCCATGACGCTGCACCGCAACGCATTATCCTCCCGTGAATCCTCCTCCCGACGAAGGCGCAGAGTAGAATTTGCTAACTCGATTTCCTTGGGTCGCCAGCATGACTCAGGATGCAAGCTGGATGCCGAATGTGATGGCAACTTCTATAGTTATTTATCCTAATGGCGGTGGGAGTGGCCGGTCTGGCTATTACATCGAGGCAGGAGGCTCGGGAGATCGCTCGAGAGAAAATATTACTTAGGTGTTTATTTTCGAAATAGTGATTCATGTCTTCAGCCGTCGGTGCTTTTAAAATGTATAATCATTGTCAATTTTAATGAGGTGATAATATTTCTTATTGGCTGGCCACATATCATCCATGTGAATTAACCATTAATTTCGTTATGGAAAGTGCAGGAATTATATATTTGTTACATTGTATCTTTTGCAAACCAAGAATTCTGTGACCGGAAAATTATACGACAATAAATGCTCGTCGGGAAGCACCTAAAATACCGTTGTGAGAAGACAACCTTACGTCATATGTGTGTTAAAATTGTGATGGAGAATGATGAAATAACAAATTAGCCTTTGTATGTTCGAGTGTGACGTAATTGTCCTCCAAGACGAAGGTTCGAAATGGCCTAGGTTTGGAATAGAAGCAAAAACATTCATTTCGAGAGATGAGGATGCTCTTACGTAGGAAGGTCTCAAGTTTCTCACATATATTTGAACTTCCAATTTATATGATCGGTTGCAGGATACACTTTCCCTGTATGTCCCTTTTTCGTTTGTTTATTATAGACTACAAATCAAAGGATACAGAGAATAGAGGTGGGTTGTTTACAAGGCATAAAAAACATGATTTAAGATTTAGGTGGGCGAACAGAAACACTGATGCTATGGCAAGGTTATAAAGGTATATGTAATATAATTCTTTACTGTAAACAAAGGCAGGTGGAAGTGATTAAAGAAATCGATGGGGAAAATATAAAACATAAGTAAAAAGGAAAATGAAGACTAAACATTGATGGATTGATGGACCAGAACACTCGAAGAGTAAGTAATTATAGATAAATGTAAGAGGCAAAGATCAAAATAGATAGATAGATGGATAAGAGAGAGAGAGAGAGAGAGAGAGAGAGAGAGAGAGAGAGAGAGAGAGAGAGAGAGAGAGAGAGAGAGAGAGTCTTAAAAATTCTGTCTTGGTAATTTGATAATTTCCCCCTGTCATTTGCAACCAGTTACTTGGCCGTGGCTGCACCAATGCACATCACGCACCACATATGCATCTTTACCAAAACCAACATGACAAAGACAAGACACTTTAGTTCCTCCCATTTACGTTGATAATGACTGAATAAAGAGACATGTGTATTATTTATTCATGGATTCAGACAGGTTTTCCCACACGAGAGAAATGTTAAGGTTTCTCCACCCACTCTGAAACAATCGTGTGGACTTACCGAACGTAAATAGAGAAAATTAGGGCTTGTTAATCTGTTGAATAATCAATGGAAAATTGGGCCTGTTGAACAATTTATGATAAAGGGCCCTTTGAACAATCATATGAAATATGAGACTAGTTAAGCTATTGAAATATGTTTGAAAACAGGCTTGCTAAAGAGTCCATAAAAACAGGACATAAAAAGTTGCTGAAAAAAAGGCCCTTTGAACAACCATATGAAAAACAGAGCTTGTTAGTCTGTTGAACAATATAAGAAAAGACTCTGATGAACAATCTATAAAATAGTAAGTTGCTGAACAATCTATGAAATCTAAGAAACATTAGTTTGTTGAACAGTCCATGGAAACATGCCTGCTGCGTGAACCGAAGACAGGAAATCCCAGCAATCCGGAGCCCGAAGGAACATCGCAATTAGCAACTCCGGATCACTTAGCCAACGCCGGCTAATTGTACTTTTCGTTCGCCCAATAAATCATGGGAAGAATTGGTTCGTTAGCCGCCTCGAAGTTTCTCTGGGTTTCGAATTTACGTGCTTCATGTGAGCAACTTTGCGGTCGAGCTTGCTTGGGATTAATAGGGAGATACTTATAATGTTTATTTATTGATTCATTGTTGTCTTTAGATAATTTTTAGCTGCCATTCTCTGGCTTGCTCGCGAGACGTTAATGGCTTTATTTCCTGGTTCGTTAATTATGTGCGTTGTAAATACCGCGGCGAGATTCAGGCTGACTCGGGTGATGAAGGAGTCGGTGCCGTTTGGGAGATCCATCTCACTTACAACCAGGATAATTTACGCTAATCCGGGAGTGCGAACACACACGGCCGCCGAACCGCACATCAATCGTCTCTTATACGAAAGGATCCGAGCGCTTCCCTGCGCTTCTCTGCTCGGATTTTGGCGCACGCCGTGCTCCGTTGACATCCTACCCCGCGCCCTCCCTCGCTTCAATTATCTTTCGTGGAACGAAAGTAGTAGTAGTAGTAGTAGTAGTAGTAGTAGTAGTAGTAGTAGTAGTAGTAGTAGTAGTAGTAGTAGTAGTAGTAGTAGTAGTAGTAGTAGTAGTAGTAGTAGTAGTAGTAGTAGTAGTAGTAGTAGTAGTAGTAGTAGTAGTAGTAGTAGTAGTAGTAGTAGTAGTAGTAGTAGTAGTAGTAGTAGTAGTAGTAGTAGTAGTAGTAGTAGTAGTAGTAGTAGTAGTAGTAGTAGTAGTAGTAGTAGTAGTAGTAGTAGTAGTAGTAGTAGTAGTAGTAGTAGTAGTAGTAGTAGTAGTAGTAGTAGTAGTAGTAGTAGTAGTAGTAGTAGTAGTAGTAGTAGTAGTAGTAGTAGTAGTAGTAGTAGTAGTAGTAGTAGTAGTAGTAGTAGTAGTAGTAGTAGTAGTAGTAGTAGTAGTAGTAGTAGTAGTAGTAGTAGTAGTAGTAGTAGTAGTAGTAGTAGTAGTAGTAGTAGTAGTAGTAGTAGTAGTAGTAGTAGTAGTAGTAGTAGTAGTAGTAGTAGTAGTAGTAGTAGTAGTAGTAGTAGTAGTAGTAGTAGTAGTAGTAGTAGTAGTAGTAGTAGTAGTAGTAGTAGTAGTAGTAGTAGTAGTAGTAGTAGTAGTAGTAGTAGTAGTAGTAGTAGTAGTAGTAGTAGTAGTAGTAGTAGTAGTAGTAGTAGTAGTAGTAGTAGTAGTAGTAGTAGTAGTAGTAGTAGTAGTAGTAGTAGTAGTAGTAGTAGTAGTAGTAGTAGTAGTAGTAGTAGTAGTAGTAGTAGTAGTAGTAGTAGTAGTAGTAGTAGTAGTAGTAGTAGTAG
>NC_061824.1:12321198-12323698 GCF_019202785.1 Penaeus chinensis
GTGTCTCGAACGGCAACAGGCGAGGCACACGTTTGGCCGCTCCCCTTCCGCCCCCGCCCAGAGGACCCAGGGCCTCGGACATCCACCCTTCCTCCAGACGTTCCCATATTTATATCAGATGCTGTAATCTCCCTGCGGCTGCCCCCCACATTACCATGGGTTGCTGGTTCCCGCAGGCCGGTGCATCAGGGACGGGGGAGGGACAGGGGGAAGGGAAGGGGATAGGGGGGAGGAGGAGGAGGAAGGGGAGGGCGAGGAAGCGGAAAGTCAGGTTTTCCATACTTTATCGTCCCGTTTTAAATCGTCTCTTTGGAATGATTAGTGTTTAATGTGAGAACTACACAGCTTATAACATGTTCTCTTAGCCCAGTGCTTGCTATAATTAAACCTCAAAGGAAAAGGGGAAGAAAAAAAAACCCAAAGTTTATTGACATTCACACATTTCCCGGAACAATTTTCGTGATACTTTGCCCGTTTAGGATAAGATCGACGACACAACAGGTAACTGTCAAGAAAACCACTTAGTGTGAGTCAACATTCCATAATTTAAACGTCTTTACCAAGTCAATACTCTTCCTGGGAATGCCGAGGTCTCCAATTCCACTTTGATTTGGATGAAAGAGGCTGCGCGCTGGTAGGTTATTTCCGTATTGTGGGAAGAACACACAGCTCACGTATGCCGTGCTCTAACGTTTTCCTTCGTTATCCTCCACTTCTACAAAAAAGAAAAATAGTCACTTTCGATGCCTTCTCTTCAATTCCATTTCAACTTAACGATCCAGTATCTTTTTCTCCCCAATTTAGTCGCGTCGTCTTATGATTATCTAAAAGAAATCGGAGGTAGTGATGATAATAATGATAATAACTTTCAGACATTTTGTCTAAGCGCAGCCGAAAATTGCGACTCTAATACCAGCGTTCGAACCCGGATTGTTTCGAAGCGAGGGAAATGCGCTTCACACTTGGGAAAATGAACTGTGAAAAGCATTAGACGATTATTCGAGTCATTAGAAAGAGAATCGCCGAAGAGCAGCCCATGAGCCAGAAATGAGGGAGAAAGGGAGAATGACAGACATGCCAGAAATCCAACGCTGGGGAATCTGGAGCTTCGAGGTCGGTCGGTGTACGAGGAACGCCCGTGTACTCTCACTTTTGTTTCTCTCTGTCTGTTTGTCTACTTCTATGTCTGCCTCTCTCTCTCTCTCTCTCTCTCTCTCTCTCTCTCTCTCTCTCTCTCTCTCTCTCTCTCTCTCTCTCTCTCTCTCTCTCTCTCTCTCTCTCTCTCTCTCTCTCTCTCTCTCTCTCTCTCTCTCTCTTTTTCTTTTTCTCTCCCCTTCCCTCTCTCCATTTCTCTTTCACTTTCTCTCTCTCTCTCTCTCTCTCTCTCTCTCTCTCTCTCTCTCTCTCTCTCTCTCTCTCTCTCTCTCTCTCTCTCTCTCTTTCTCTCTCTCTCTCTCTCTCTCCCTTTTTCTTTTTCACTCCCCTTCCCTCTCTCCATTTCTCTTTCACTTTCTCTCTCTCTCTCTCTCTCTCTCTCTCTCTCTCTCTCTCTCTCTCTCTCTCTCTCTCTCTCTCTCTCTCTCTCTCTCTCTCTCTCTCTCTCTCCTTCTCCCCCCATCTCTCTCTCTCTCTTTCTCTCCCCCCCTCTTTCTTTATCGCTCTCTCTGTCTCTGTCTCTGTCTCTGTCTCTGTCTCTGTCTCTGTCTCTCTCTCTCTCTCTCTCTCTCTCTCTCTCTCTCTCTCTCTCTCTCTCTCTCTCTCTCTCCCTCTCCCTCTCCCTCTCCCTCTCCCTCTCCTTCTCCCTCTCCCTCTCCCTCTCCCTCTCCATCTCTCTCTCTCTCGAACTCTCTTGCTCTAACACACTACACACATAGAGACCCCAACCCAAACCCAAGTGCGTTTATATTGATATTCAAAATGCAATCCCTTTTGAGTGGCTGTGCATATATAGGCTATCAATATGTAGCGAAATGATTAATTCCTCGAATTATTTTGGCTTCAGATTGTTTGAGAGGCTCTTATTTGCGCTAGAACCAGAAAGACTCCTTTACAAAAACTTTGTTAGTCCTACATGCGATCAGTCACCATTATAGGGATATCAAGCCATGTGATCAACCATGAAATTCCGCTCATGAAAATGATTCATGAGATTTTTTTTTTTTTTTTTTTTTTGGCTTATTGATGATTTCCTACATATTTACAATTTTATATATACGTGTACATACATACTGTTTACCACACACACACACACACACACACACACACACACACACACACACACACACACACATATATATAAATTTATATATATGATATATATATATATTCATATACACATATATATGCATATAAGTATATGCATATATATATATATATATATATATATATATATATATGCATAGATGTGCACACACACACATACACACACACACACACACACACACACACACACACACACACACACACACACACATACACATATATGTATACACACACACAT
>NC_061824.1:12351198-12358698 GCF_019202785.1 Penaeus chinensis
AGCGAAATGTTGCACAGGTGTTGAGCACTCCGGCCGCCCGCAGCAATAGTCACGGTTGACTCGGTTATTACACCAAACAAGGAGAGTCGAATCCCCTTCTCCCTCATCTCTACATGGTTTAAGAGCATCAGATCCGCCGTGAATCGTCCCGAGCTTTTTCTCCTGCGGATGTTTGACACCTAAACATATATTTTCGCAGTCAGGACTCCCTTCGTGTGGCGAGCTCTGCACACCTCCGGAATGTTTCCTTAGGATCCTCGGACGCCAGAATTTTGCCAGATTCCTATCGGAGATCACGACATGCCCTACACCACTACACCTCCGCCCTCACGCTCACCCGGTGGGTCTGCCTCGCCGCCCTCGCTCTCGGCTGCGAGTTCTCCATCATAAGCCGCGATTGCCACGGACACGCTAACAGACGCATACCTGACACGAACACTAACTCTAGTACACACACACGCACACACACACACACACACACGCACACACACACACACACACACACACACGCACACGCACACACACACACACATATGGTGTTTTAGTGCAATGAAACTTGAAATTTTCATGGCTATATTTCTTTGCACCTATTCACCCATAAGGTCACTATTCCTGAATATAGCGAGGAAAAACGCATACACGCATAACTACACATCGGAACACACATACACGTAAACTTAACTGCACACGTTGCATCAGCATGCACTGGGTCAAAAGCACAGGGAAAATATTACAAACGCATGAATTCCAAGACTGCCCCTGAGCGATGATATGGAAAAAATAATAAAATTATGATGGGGAATAGGAAAATGAGAGCATGAATATAGACATGAGCTCCAATGATTTCTCAACGAACATATTCATTTCTAGGAAATTTAAGGGTATGGGTGGAATATGACACGGGGTTAACATGCACTTGAATAAAATAAAGACGATACAATTTTGCAGACGTTCAATTCAATTCAATAACGTACTCCTAAAAATGACTTTTGAGGAAGGCCCATTGTTTTGCTAAGTAGCAACAAGAGAGAGAGGGAGAGAGAGAGAGAGAGAGAGAGAGAGAGAGAGAGAGAGAGAGAGAGAGAGAGAGAGAGAGAGAGAGAGAGAGAGAGAGAGAGAGAGAGAGATTGACAGACAGACGGAACGAGAGACGTGCCTTACATAGCCACGTAAACGGACAGTGAGACAAACCCTCCTCGACACAACGAGACGAAGCCCGAAAATAAGAGGCAAAAATAGTCAAAGGAGAGAGAGGGAGCGAAGGGAAAGAGAAACGAAGACAGGAGGTGAGGAGGCACGTATTCCCCCCTCTCTCCTCCCTCCGTCCTTCCTCCCTCCTTCCCTCTCTCCCCCTCCTCCACCCCCTCCTTCCCCTTCCACCCCCACCCCCGCCCCTCCTGCGCCTCGTGACTGCCATCTTTGGCCCTTTGCTCATTCATCGGCCGTAAGAGACTTTTAATCGCGAGATTCTTAATGGCGGCATGATTAAATTAAGACTGTGAGTGGCGATATAAACTCGGCAACATGGGCGCGAATAATGGAACTGCATGATTTCCTTCGCTTTTAATGGAGCACTTAAAGTCATTAATTATTCCTTAGTACTCTCTGAAAGAATTATGATCATTGCCAGGGATGGTTATTATAAATGTTTTTCACTTTCATTATCTCCATTGGGTTATTATTTTAGTTTTTATTTCGCTTTACGTAACTATGTCGTTTTTCCCGGCTGTTCCTGATCACATTTCATCATTTATGGGCGCGTGACTATTGTATGGTTTGAACAAGAGTAGGTACACTTGAAATGCTTCGTTTTTCTCCACTTCTCCTTCTTCCTATTCTTCTTCTTCATCATTATCTCCCTCTTCTTCTTCTTCTTCTTCTTCTTCCTCTCCTCTTTCTCCTCTTCTTCTCTTTTTTCTCCTTCATCATCTCCTCCTCCTCCTTCTCCTCCTATTCCTCCTCCTACTCCTCCTCTCCTCCCTTTCCTCCTCCTCTTCCTTCTCCTCCCCCTCCTCTTCCTCCTCCTTCTCCTCTTCCTCCTCCCCTCCTCCTCCTCCCCCTCCTTTTCTTCCTCCTTCTCCTCCTCCTCCTCCTCCTCCTCCTCCTCCTACATCCCCACCCCTCCTCCTTCTCCTCCTCTCTCCTGCCCCCTCTTTTTCCTCCTCCTCAATTTTCCTCCTCCTCTCCTCCTTTTCCTCCTCCTCCTCTTTTCCTCCTCCTCTTTTCCTCCTCCTCTCCTCCTTTTCCTTTCCCTCCTCCTCTTCGCACTACACTTAGTGGGAGCCGGAGCCATGTGAGTTATTACAGCCGTTTGTATATTACGAATTTTACTATTCTTATATTGATGATGATAATGTCAGAAGATTGATTCATGTTAGAGCAAAGGTGATAATTGCAACGATAATAGTATTAACGAGTATTAATCATAATAAAATGGTAATGGTGATGCCAGTGATAATGATGATAATGGTGATAATAATCAATAATGATAAAAATATGGTAATGGCCGCACCAGCAGTAGCCATGAAACAAGAATCAAGATGATGATTACTGTTGCTGTTGTTATTATTGTTGATATTATTATTATTATTATTATTATTATTAGTATTATTATTATTATTATTACTATTATTATTATTATTACTATTATTATTATTATTATTATTATTATTATTATTATTAGTATTATTAGTATTATTATTACTATTATTATTATTATTACTATTATTATTATTATTATTAGTATTATTAGTATTATTATTACTATTATTATTATTATTACTATTATTATTATTATTATTATTATTATTATTATTATTATTATTATTACTATTATTATCACTATCATTATTATCATTATTATTATTATTATTTTATCATTGTTGCTGTTGTTGTTGTTGGTATTGTTGCTACTATTGTTATCATTATTATTGTTATTATTGTTATTATTATTATTTCTAGTATTGTTATATTTTTTCTTGTTCTTGTTCTTGTGGTTCTCCTTTATTGGTACTATTACTATTATCATTATCATTACTATTATTATTATCATTATTATTATTATTACTATCGTTATCATTATTATTATTATTATCTTTATTATTACTATTACTGTTATTATCATTTTAAAACAATTATTATGATTATATTTATATTTTATTTTATCATTATTATTATTGTATTTATGATGATGATGATGATGGTAACAACAACAACAACAACAACAACAACAACAATAATAATAATAATAATAATAACAATACCAACAATAACAACAACAATAATAATAGTGTTATCATTATCATTATTACGATTATTATGATTACTATTTCTATTATCATTAGACTTTACTGTTGTCGCCATCATCTTTGCTGCTATTATCTTTATCATTTATATTATTTTCCAATTTATAGTCGTTACTATCAAATTCATCATTATTATTATCATTTTAATTTTAATCTTGGTTTTGACCATCATCATTATCTTCTTTATCAATATTATTATCAGTAATATCATAAGTATTCGCATTATCATTGATTTCATTGTATGATTAACAAGAAGAAAATAAAAATATAAATAATAATGTTTTAATAATCAACAGTGAGAGCGTTTATAGCAGGAACAAAATAATGGCTCATGGTGGTGGCAATATCTCCACAGCTCTTAATATCGCCAAAACTTTCCTCGATGTCCTTACCGTCGCCATTTTCCGAAACCTCTTCTTTTATCATACGAGAGACTCCGCACGATCAAAGGTTCGTTTTTTTTTTTTTCCTTCATAAAAGCAAGCAGCTGTAAATACAAGGGCGAGAAGAACACCAAAACATTTACGTCGAAGACAAAAGAGAGAGAAAACGGGAGATCTTTGCAGGATTAGATCGTTTTATTGCCCAATTGTTTCGAGAAAGCTTTTCTATTTTAATTCCCTTCTCTCTTTACTTATTGCTTTGTTCAGATCGGCTGCGCTTCACCCCGTACGCTAATGCATTTGTCTTTCTTGTCTTTTCTTGAATTCTAAGTCATTTTAACCTTAACATCGCCAGCTGAGCCGTTCATAGTCATTACGAATCGTAGAAAACGGAAATTACTCGCATTACCTACACATTCAGAATAATTATTTGATATAAAACAATCATTCCTAGAATAGACAACCTATTACAATGGCTACACGACGCCTCCACATTTCAAGAACATTATTATCCCAATAAGGTGAATCGTTTATGTGGCGAGGTTGCGAAAGTGAGGGTTAGTTTTCTTTATCAGGGGTATGACGATTATTATTGTTATTATCATTATTATTATTATTATTTATTATTTATTATTATTATTATTATTATTTATTATTATTATTATTATTATTATTATTATTATTATTATTTATTATTATTATTATTATTATTATTATTATTATTATTATTATTATTATTATTATTATTATCATTATTATTATTATTATTATTATTATTATTATTATTATTATTGTTGTTATTATTATTTATTATTATTATTGCTATTATTATTATTATTATTATTATTATTATTATTATTATTATTATCATTATTATTATTATTGTTATTATTATCATTATTATTATTTTTATTATAATCATTGTTATTATTATTATTATTAATTATTGTTATTATTATTATTATTACTATCATTATCATTATTATTATTATTATTATTATTATTATTATTATTATTATCATTATCATTATTATTATTGTTGTTATTATTATTTATTAATATTATTGCTATTATTATTATTATAAATATTATTATTATTATTATTGTTATCATTATTATTATTATTGTTATTATTATCATTATTATTATTTTTATTATAATCATTGTTATTATTATCATTATTAATTATTGTTATTATTATTATTATTACTATCATTATCATTATTATTATTATTATTATTATTATTGAATTATTATTATCATCATTACTATCACTGTTACTATTATTATCATCAATGTTATTGTTATTATCAGTATCATGATAATTATTTTTATCAATATCATCATTTTTATTATTATCAGTATCATTGTTATTATTTTGATCAGTATAATCATTATCATTACAGTTATTATTATTATTATTATTATTGTTATTGCTGCTAATGTTGTTGTCATTATTATTACTAATATCATGATTATTATTGCTGCTATTATGGTATTAGTGCTACCATAATTATTATTATTATTGTTAGCATTATTGACATTTTTACTGTTATTATCATTATCGTTATAGTAATATTAACAATAACAACGACAAGAACAATAATAATGATAATTATACTAATAAATAATGATAATGATAATAATAACAACAACAAAACAACAACAACAACAGCAATAATAATGATAATAATAATAATCATTGTTATTAATGTCGTCATCATAATTATCATCGTCATTATTATTATTACTATTATTATTATTATTATTATTATTTAATATTATTATTATTGTTATTATTATTATTATTATTATTATTATTATTATTATTATTATTATTATTATTATTATTATTATCATCATCATTATCATTATTATTATCATCATTATCATTATTACTATAATCATTATCATAATTATTATCATCATTAATATTTTTATTATTATTATTATCATTCATATTATCATCATTGAAACGATTACTGTTATGATACGTATTGTCCTTATCATAAACATTATAATGATCTTTTTACTGTTATAATCATATCAACATCAGTAAATTAAAATTACTTATTATCATTATCATAAGTATATCATTCTCATTAATGTTACTGTCATTGATAACATTCAGCAACTTCATTTAAATGAAATAAGGCTTGGAAGAAGATAGGTGATAATAATAATGATAATGCTTATAATAATGACAGTAATTTTAGCATCATTACTGTTGGTGACCTTATGATGCTGGTCTTATTGTTATCATCATTGTTTATGTTCTTTTGTATAATTATCATTATTGTTATCATTTTACTGTTATTATCAGTTTTCTTTATAATATTAAGCAGTCATTATATTTTTTTTCTAGTTTCGATATTATCGTAGTCCCCGCCGTTATTTTTATTGTCATTTGTATCAAATTTCATTACAATTATCAGAAAAATATAATTATCATTAATATATCATAGTCACAGTTTCACTACTTGCTTTACTATCACTTGATTTCATTTCAGTCTTTGTCATCGTAAACTTCATTATCACTGATGCAAATGCTGTCACTAATATAATTTTCATTATTGATATTGGTGTTCTAATAACATTACAATTTCCTACGTTATAATTACTAATATTCTTATTACAATCATGGCTAAAGATATAATAATGATAATTATTCCTGATTATTAGCCTCACCTCTATTGCCATTATCATTATTCTTATCAATATTGATCATCTAATTATCATTATCTCCCTTGGTGTGAGAGGCAAAAGGAAAATTTAGAGTCGATGTATTAAAAAAAAAATCCCTTTAAATGGCTATAAACTCTAGTCGACAATCGAAGTACAAGATTTGAGAAAAATGTACCTGTTTATTTTAAGCTGGTGATAATATGAAATTAGCATATCTTTATAATTCACTGAGCATGTGTACACACAAACACACACACACGCACAGGTACAAAATAAAAAAAATAATATATATATATAATTATATATATATATGTATATATATATATATATATATATATATATATATATATATATATATATATATATATATGTGTGTGTGTGTGTGTGTGTGTGTGTGTGTGTGTGTGTGTGTGTGAATATACATACATACATACATACATACATATATATAAACATAAAGTATATATATACATATGCATACATATATATATATATATATATATATATATATATATATATATATATATATGTATATATATATAGTCGACAAGGAAAAATGAAAGGAAAAAATAAATACACGAAAGAAACAATCTAAAATATCATGTAGAAAAAGAGAGAAAAAGCCCAACGAGCGAGCTAAAAGGAAAACAGCTTTTGCGGCGGGCCAGAGGTCAGGTCAAAGGTCAGGGAAGCAACGGGCTATTAAGAAGCCTCCACTCAGACAGAAAACGATCGTCCAGGCGATGCCAGAGCAGGATACTGTCTCATCTGCACGGCCTCGGCGCGGGAGAGCGATGCGGGGAGGGCGCGATGGGAGGAAACGAGGCCGCCTCTTCATCAGGATTTCGGGCGTCGGAGGCGAGGCGATGATCTCGCTCCAGATGTTCTCCAAATGGTCATGAACAGGCGCCGGGGACGGGGATGAACATGTTGCTCATTATCTCAAGATGAATCGGTGACATGAAAGACTCTGAAAATGGAGATAATGCGCTTAGCACTCGAAGAATGGTATTACCGTTCTCAAATAATTATAAGCAGTGAATATTCTTTCGTCAATTAATACCGCCATCACGCTGATAAAACGCCGACAGAAATCAAGAATCTTCAGCCACACTTGTTAGTCTCCA
>NC_061824.1:12371198-12373698 GCF_019202785.1 Penaeus chinensis
TTCTTTCAGTGACCTTCAACATTTGATCTACTATCTTCTAACTCTAAGCTGTACCAGATACATGTATATACATCATAGCAATCAACAGTATACTTCAGTTTCCAGTCCTTAGGCACTTCGACTTCTCTAACAATCTGACTGGTTAATGTTTTCAATTGTTTAAAACCAAAATCCAAAATACTCCCAACCTTTCTACACAAAATCAAATGGTATCGCTGCCTTTTCTGGGTTAATTTTTACAAGTGCCTCTTAACATTTCCTGAGTAATAAGCAAGGGGTTACCTGTTTGAATGACTCATTACAAGGGCTGAGAATCCAGGGATATATACAGTGTTTAGAAACATAACAAGGTATCCAAACAACTTACTTTTCCTCATCATCAAACACCAAATTACCCTGATCATTTGGAAAGTATTTTTGTTGGCATTACAGTACTCTTGTTCCTTTTGTGCTGTTATCTAGACATGACCCTCATTTTGTCTCGAGCTAATGTTCCTTGCGCCCACCTTTCTACTGACCTTTACATGCAGGTCCTTCCCTGCGCCTAGTGTCTCCGTCCTTTCCCCGCAGACGTCGTTGATACTCTCCCTGGTCATGAATGAATAAAAAAATATGACATCGTTAGCATATGATAAACGGTTTTGATGAATTTATCATGCCTTATATTATAGTATTAGATCGACCCTAATTTGGATCGCGAATATGTTTTTTGAGGGCTGTGGCATGATTTAAATGAATAAATAAATACTAATATGTATGAAGTAATAAGTTAGTATAAAAGTGCACATACATTTATATGACAGTTTTAGAATATCAAGCACCAGTGAGAATGTGGAACAGGAAAATAGCAAAGCGTCAATAAGATGTATGACACCTCCTGACGTGTGTGAGTCTGGTCACGTGCAGTACATGAAAGTACGCCGAGGTGGCCAGCTGAAGCCTAAGTCTCCTATCCGTATCGCATTACACGCCCCTTATTGGAAAATAACATTAATTTGAAACTGAAAGTGTTATAAATTAATACAATATATATAGAAACTGAGATAGATAGCAACAGATTTAATTCCTCCTGATACGACCAAAGACAAACTATACAGACAGACAGACAGAACGACCGTGAGAGAGATAGACACAAAGATAGACTACATTGGACTGGATAATAATAGCCATACGAAGCACGAGGCAATTCTTCAGCTCGTATCTCATACCCATTAAAACACAAATGAGTTTTGTATTTACCGTAAGCGTTGATATATGCGCAGTTACCGCCACTTAAATAGCAATCTTAACTAATGTCGAGTGATCCTTAAACCTAGTCTAGATCAACAACATAATTTGCTCCTCGCTCTTTCGGCGCTGAAGGAGTAAGACATTTGCTCTCTTAGAAGGCTCCCTGATTTGCATCCTCACTTTTCCCCCCGCATCGAACAGATAGAATTATCTGATCGGTTGTATCAGCTGTTGGTTGTCTTGAATTTACATCGTTAAGTCTTATATGTTGTTGACTCCGAGTCATTCTGGGTCAGCTGTCCGAGGTCGTGATAAGGGCTGAGTTAGTGGGAATGTGATGACAGTTCCGCTTCATTGCAGCAAGGATGAGACTGTGCAGGATGCGGGGTGGCGGCCCCGTCGCGGCTGCACAGCTCTGGGTTGGTCTAAATGCCTGCTTATCTGTCCTCCCTCTTGTCTTACGGGCCATCTCGCTATTGACGTATTCATCTGCTATTGGTGATCTCCATACATGTATACAGATACACATGTGTAGACATGCATGCATACAGACATACATGCATACAGACACACACATGCATACATAGAGCCAGACCGACAGACAAAAAGACAGACAGACAGACAGACAAACAACCGGCCGTCAGCCAGCCAGCTAAAGAGACAGGCAGACAGACAAAGAGACAGACAGGCAGGCAGGTAAACTCTCTCTCTCTTTCTTACACACACACACACACACACACACACACACACACACACATATATAATTATATATATATGTATATATATGTATGTGTATGTATGTATGTATATATATACACATACATGTATATGTGTGTGTGTGTGTGTGTTTGTGTGTGTGTGTGTGTGTGTATTGTGTTGAAGATGATAACATTTCGTTAAAAGGGACTGGATTTTATCTTTACCATAACTTTATAGACTTTATTCATGAGCTTAAAAGAAGGTCTTTGGTCTAGCTTTGTCGAGTCGCCCCACTTCGTCTTGGAGCTGTAAAGACGATCGAATTCTGCGTGAACCGAATCCTCCGCTCGAATCCTCCTCGAAGCCACGGTCAAAGAGACGAACCCAAACGGCCTTAACCTTAGTTAATTTAAAAAAAAAAAAAAAAAAGGAATTTTTTAAACATTCTTCCTCGTCTCAATAAACTGTATATTAGCATGCACTGCATTGATCATGTTCATTGCAAGCACCTGCAGTGGACTTCATTTATGATTCTAAAGATTATTTTTATGAATCCATGTTTCATATATAA
>NC_061824.1:12428698-12431198 GCF_019202785.1 Penaeus chinensis
CGAAACACGCGCTCGAGCGAACTGGGGAACTGCTAGGGGAACCATCCTCCACTTCAGACCCCCGCTTTTCACAAGTAAAAAGGTAATACTGAGGAATACATTCATCAAGTATGAGCTTATCTCGAGTAGAAATGATGGTCACACCATTTCTTGCACACATTCGGACACGGTGATCCAGGTCAGGTCAGGCTGGATGGTTCTCACGCCTCTGGTATGACCGGCCTTTCTGCGTCCTCCTGGCCGATACACCGAGCACCGTCGAAGGCAACACCATGTAACCGAGATCCAAATACGTTATTGAAACTTTAGTTTGGCTTTACTTTACAGACTGACAATTCACAAAAAAATATTTGACTTGAATAACAATTGCCTGGTTTTGTGCCTGTTTTTCAAAGCAAAAGTAATGCAATTTGTGTGTATATGAACGTATGTGTGCATAGATATATGTTTACGACTTTTGTGTAAAAAAAGTATAAATTGTATATCGGAAATACAGTGCTGAGCGTAAAAGAAAAGTTCCAAGTCAGTATTTATTAATCTTTTATGTTTCACGAAATTTCTTATATCTGATAAGTCATTAAACACGCTTGGATAGAGAACATATTTTGCCGTTAATAAAATTATGGCGATGTAAAGATAATTCCCAAGAACGACCCTGTGTAGTGCAGTCTAATTTCGAGTTCGGTTTTATATCACGTCAAAGATGATTTAGGAAATTGCCGTGTGCATGAGTTCAGAGTGCATTCTTGCGTGTGTACGTCTTCAGCTAGAAGTGGTGCAAATAAACCAAGGTCTGGAAGGAAAAAAAATCAATATTGCAGAGATTTAATGTTGGACTGGATCCCGGGACCAAGAAATCGTTAGGTTTATATCATATCTGAATCCTTTATAACTCTTGCGGCTGCCCTTATGGCCCCGCACGCAGAGGCGGCCACATCGGCCAATTGGAAAGGATCTAATTCGCTTAATACTCTTAAAATTTCCTTTTGTTCTCGCTTCTGACAGTTATTGGTCCAAAGCACAATTCAATAGCGTGCATAAATGTCACTGGGGAATGCGAGATAACGAGCGGACGGGACGTGTCCAGGGGCCGCGTTAGCGCCGTCAACACTGATGCTTAAACGAGTCGGGAGGGAGAGTGATCGGGCAGCACCTTCGCCGCATGATGAGGTGCTCACGTCGATGTAATCTTCGCGCAGTCGCCGGGGATTCTGTGCAGGAATGAATAACTGTTTCAAGCCGCTCGTTGCAGCACAAAGAAGCAAGGTTCTTTTCCTAGATCGTATAGGAACTGCTGATATATTTGTTATAGGACTTGATTTCGATACGAGAATATTCGGGGATTTTCTTAGAATGGGAAAACGTGGAACAAAAAACGACATTTTTATTGGAGATGACTCGGAGAGATAGAATCTTTATGAGTTCGTACCTCTAATTTCCGCGCTCACTGAATCACTACTGCCACGGGAGGATATCTTTTTCTTTTTGGATTTATTGTGTCTACACACAATAAATTATGATTTATGAAAAATATGGATTTCCTCCAATGCCAATTATGCAATACATAGGAAAATACTTATTATTTAGTTTATTTTACAATAGCTTATGAAAAAAAATCAAACACGAAGTAATAACATACGTCGCTCTGTGTATAGCATAAATAAGTATTGCAAACAATAGGTTACGTGTGATGTTGAACTAAACAAATTAGCCCCGGTGGCCTCGGCGGAACAGAGGGCAAGAAGCAAATACCCAGAGAGGGCGGGGGCAACGGGCATGAAGGACTGGCGCGGAAGCGTTAGCCAACTGGGTCAAAGGTTCTTAAAGAATCACCGAATAAGACATACTTGGAGGTTAAGCAAGGCTGATGGGACTAGTCGGCCTAAGACACTGGCGGCCGAGAGAGAGCGGCGGAGCAGGGAGACTGCCCGACGGAGAGGAAGGGACGGCAGGGGTTGCGGGGAAGAGCGAGCGGCGGGGGAGGGAAGGGACCGAGTAAAGATACCGGAGGACAAGAGGCAGGGCAAAGAAAGGGAAAGTTATGGACAAGAAGTGCTGATGAGGAAGATATGAAGCAAATTTACCCCAGCATTGGCGAGTAATAGTGGTAGATCGAGTCTGGCGTAAAAAAAAAAAAAAAAAAAA
This sequence comes from Penaeus chinensis, assembly GCF_019202785.1. Classification (NCBI taxonomy): domain Eukaryota; kingdom Metazoa; phylum Arthropoda; class Malacostraca; order Decapoda; family Penaeidae; genus Penaeus; species Penaeus chinensis. Next base: position 12,430,844 of record NC_061824.1, read on the forward strand.
AAAAAGCGGTAAGAGAGGCAGGGAGAGAAACTGAAGGAACGAATATTGGTGGTCACGAAATATTGACAGGCAAGAGAAATTAATTAGAAAAGTCATCGAGCTAAGAGAGATGGGTGGGTAAGAGACTGAATAGATGGGTAAATTGTTGTACATGGGTGAGTGAGGGTCAGGAGAGAGTGGGAAGAGTGAAATTAGTTGTTCAGAAAGACTGAGGCTAAGAGAGATTTGTTGACAGAAAAGCCTGGAGAAGAGAATACATGGGCGAGCATGTGCGAATAGGCGAGGAAAGAGATTAATTGGAAGGAAAGATTGGAAAAGACAAAAGAATTGAGGGAGAGTAGGCAGAGCAGTCTAA
>NC_061824.1:12460670-12463170 GCF_019202785.1 Penaeus chinensis
TTACGCTGTCATTTAATTTGGTAATTCCACATACGTCCATATTCTTATATCCTTTAGCGTATTTACATTACTTTCTCTTTTCCAAACCACCCAAACCACCGACATAACACTTAATGACGTATTCCAGCGCTTCATTTATCAAGGAAAATGCTCACGGCTTATAATGACCGATTATTCGTCCGAGTTCCGATCCCAAACGCAGCGAAGGCTCAACAAAATATCAAAGACGCGATGAAGTCGAGTGTTGCTCAGCTGCCCGGCGCACCCTGTAGTGTTGCCAACTTACAACTAAGTTAACCCTTCACATGCATATACATGCACTTCGCGGTTATGAATAAAACATCCCATTTTTTTTTCTGGCACGCACATTAACGTGTATATAAAACGACGCAATGATTTAAAAGCACGCAGTAACGGAAAGAGCAAACGGTAAACAGCATTTCGAAGGAGATCGGCGAAGCTGGGAACGCTGCGAGGGACCGCGGGGGCAAGAAAATGATCAACCGTGATGTAATTTCTCGTCTTTTTTTGTTTCACTTTTTCGGGTGTTGATGGTCGTCAGATGGGCGTCCTGGGCCTTTTTTGTGCGGTGGGAATGGTGAGGTAATGGAGTAGGTGGAAGCGCGGGCGGAGTGTGGGCGGGGGCTGCAAAGGACGGTTTGGCGCGGCAGTTTAGCTAGAATGTGCTAGATCATATTGTTGCTTTTCCTCTGTTGTGTTCTTGTTTTGGTGTCATTTTCCTTTTAATATGAGGAAAGGCTGCATGTTATCATGTTTACGGCTGAGAGATTTCCATGACAGAGGTAACGGTAAGGGTTAAGTTTATAAAATAAATGAAAAGTATAAGGTACGACAGTAACAACAGCAATGATGATAATAACAATAATAATAATAAAAATAATGATAATAATAATAATAATAATAATAATGATAATAATAATAATAATAATAATAATAATAGTGATAATAATAATAATAATAATAATAATGACAATGATAAAGATAATAATAATTACTACTGCTATATTGATAATAATAATGGTGATAACAATGACAACAATAACAATAATGATCATGATATAACAATGCTGATCATGATGATGATTATAAACGAAACGATTGAGCAAGGGTGACCCTCGTCGGCGCCTCTGTCGCCCTCGAGCGCAGGGCTCCGTCAAGGCGCGTTCCTCCGGCCTCATAGTCACAAAGACTTTCTGGTCCATCTTGGAATCTCCTCCTCTTGTTCCTTTGTATTATGCAAACTTATATCAAGCCGAGCGAACTCCAAACCCTCTTGTTTCTTTATAATCCAATAAATTATTTTTTTCTTTCGGCATAAACGTGACCCCTCTCATCGTTCCCCCCTCAAAAAAAAAAAAAAAAAAAAAAAAAAAAATGCACATCACCATTGCAAAAACCTGTGATCACATCTCTGAACAAAATCACTCACGTTCTGGTAATACCTGGCCGGCAACCAAACCTCTCCCTTATATGTCCTTCGCTAACAGAGTTGCCAAGTCGGAAGACATTTTGTACCATACACGAGGCATTTCAAGTAAAGCACAGGGTCTCTGGCGATGTCGCTTGACGTCGCCTGCAGCTTCGAAAGCAGAGTGGCTGGCTGTCTCGCTATAGAACTAAAAAGTGCGTGTTCTTTTCAGTGATTTTCATTACACTTAATTGATGACTGGATCAACACTTTCATCTCTTTTAATGATAAAGGAGGGGAGGCTTTTAAAGGAAGACTCTGGACCGTGGTATATCAGACCGAAGACAATGAATAGTTGCTGTGAATCAGGGTCGACCAATGGCTATACAGATCTCAAGTTGCGTTTCTAATGAAGACCCATGCAAGTATTTGATTGTATTCATTAGGTGAACCTAATACACGCATTGCTGATATTGGGCACCATAGTATAAGTGTGACGCCAGAATATTTCTCCTGCATTTACATGAAGTTGTTCGAGTTCCCGAGGTTTCTGCCATAATGACCTCAGAGTATGGCAACACTGCCCCGCTCCCATATGAGGTTATCGGAAAGTATCGCGGCTCCGGCCGATCTTATCTGCAGCATTTTGACCTGCTACATCTTGGGCCAGGTGACACCCCGACGGCCCGCGGTCCCCGCCCGATGCAGGGAAACACGCATACGCTTTATCGGCTGTCAGCTTGGAAGCCCCAGCATGTGACCGGCTCTGATAGACGTACGCCGTTCACTTGTGTATGTTTGCCGTTCGCGGTAGAGGACCATCCCCGGGTATTGGGCAAGTTTGGCGTGAAATATGGCAATAGCTTACCAGGACCTACATGCCGACCGTGATCGAGTTCTTCTCGATCCTTTTCTTGCTGATGGATTGTCCTTGTTTTGCATCCCAAATCTCAATATGCTTCTTTTCATTTCTAGCGTGTATGTTTTATGATTGGTTGGTTCACGTTCGAATGATCAGCACAACAACAATTATTCTTAAGATCTCCCTTTAAACTATAAAACACACTTTCA
>NC_061824.1:12480670-12483437 GCF_019202785.1 Penaeus chinensis
CGCGGTGGGGGGAACTGGCAAGGCGAAAGTTGTTGGGCGCCCTTTACCGGCAAAGAAGGCGGGCGCGTCCTTTTTCATTTATAAAAGCAAAAAATTCAAGTTGTACATATAAATACATGCATACATTTCTACATCATACATACATATATAAAATATATAATATATTTGTTTTTGTTTTGGGTTTGTTTTTAAAATTTATGTAGTATTTAAATTTTGGATAAAGGGATATAAAAATATATGTAATTTTGTATGTAGGGATGTAATTATTATTAAAAAATTAAAAAATTTTAAAATTTTTATTTAATTTTGTATTTTGGTAAGAAAAAAAACCTACATGTGTTGTTTTGTGTGTGTTGTGTGTGTGTGTGGGGGGTGGGGGTTTTGGGGTGTGTGCGTATATACCTAAAACAAAAAATAAAATAAAACATTCTAAATATATAATAATATATATAAAAAATAATATTAAAAAAACACACAACACCACACACGTGCGTAGACAAAAATAAGTTTTGCATGGGGTCGTGTGTATTTGCGCCCCCGCCGCCCGCAGCTTCCCGGGGGTGAGCGGGGGCCCCCGTCCCCCCGGTCAAAGCCAGAGGCCCGGGCCCATGGCCAAAAACGCTCGGACGGGGGAACCCCGTGCAGCGCCTCGTAATGACTGCTATGGAGAAACTTTTTCGGCGTGAGACCTTGTTAGTGGCCACTGCAAAATTGGGAAAACAGCTCTTCCCACGCCCCCCTTTGGGGGGAACAATTTTCCCGGGGAAACCCCAAAAGGCCCGGGGTTTTGGAAAATGAGCATGCAGATTTATCCCCCTCAAACTATTTTTGAATTCGGGGGCGGGTTTTTTAACGGGTCAAAGGGGGCTCCCCCGAAAAGGGCCCGGGGGCGCGGGGCGAGGGTGGGGCAAGTGGCACAATGCAAAAAGGGGGGCCGGCCCTTCGCTGAGGCCTCCTCGCCGCGGCCGCTCTCCCGAGGGGGGGGGGGGGGGTAAGGATTCCCAAGGGGTTCGTTTCCAAAAACATAGGTTGAGTCTCAAAGGACTCTAGGCTCCACTTGCTGTGAAGAACATGTGATCAGAGGGGGAAAAGCCCTGAAAATTGACGAACGCTAGAAAATTTGTAAAACCGCCGGGAGCGCCTTTTTTCCCGTGATTTTCCCTCCCTTTTGACTGGCTTTAAGGGGGCACCCCCCAATTTCTCCAAAACCCCTTTTATTTCATAACTTGGGATTTCCCCCTCTCCAAATCATTTTAACAGGGTCTCTTAAACATTTAAGGGAAAAACATGCTAGTGTTATAAAGTGTTTTGTTCCCTTGGGAAAAACAACCAAAATTTTATTTTCCTCATCATATATTTCATTAAAAACCAAACCAAAAACTACTTTTTTTATCATCTTTTTATTGTTGGGCCCTGCAAATCATTATAAATAAATTATCAAAATCAACGCTTTCCCCAAAAGTAACTGCATCATTTTCACAAACTAATTTTACTACTAGAAAAAGGTTCCTTAAAAAGCACATATGCATTAAACGTAAAAATAAACTTGCATAACCCAACAAAATATAAATAAACAAATCATGCGTCTTTACACTCATGCACACACCACAACACACAAAAACACACCCAAACCCTGTGTATTAATTTTAACCATTGTATAATAGTGTTCATTTTCAAAATACACCAAAACGCCCGCCCCGGGCGCGCTTTTCTATACGGGGGAAGTTTAAATCTAATACATAGTGGGGAAACTATCATAGATATGAGGTGAGTCGAAAGCCACTGGCAATTTATTAAAATAAAAAACCTACCCCCTAGGGGAAGGGTCATGGGGCCCCCACCCAGTTTAAAAACCCAATAAAAGGGGCCTTGTAACGTCAAAAAACCCCTTTGGAAGGCAAAAAAAAAATTTCAATTTATTTTATATTTTATATAAATATATAAAAATAGTAAAATATATAAATATATTTTTGTGGTGGGGGGTGTGTGTTTTGTTTTTTGGATGAGGTTTTATAATATACATAAAATTAAAATTTTATAATATATTTTTATAAAATATAAAATATATATATAAATATTAAAAAAATTAAAGCACACAAAGCATTTTAAAATTTTTTAATAAAAAAAAAAATATATAATATATCAACCCCCAAAACACCCACACACCCACCACAACACACTCCCCACAAAAACACACAAAAAAAACACACACACACACAACAAAACAAACCACACACCAAAACACCCAAAACCCACACAAAAAAATATAATTAATTAAATATATAATTAAAGTAGGAAATGTTGTTGTGGGGGGTTTTTTGGGGGTTGGGTTGTTGTTTTGGGGGTTTGTGTTGTGTTATTTCAAATTTTTAACATACAATTTTATTTAAAAATATATATAAATATAAAACCACAAAACCCCTTTTACACACCAAACAACCTATATAAGTAATAATTTTATAAATGTATAATATGTATAATTTGTATATAAAAAGTAAATAAAATAAAATTTTATATATTTACATACACAAAACAAATATAAGGGTATGGGAGTTCACAGGTTAAAAAGCTCGTTTTTATCCCGTTCACAAAAGGGGACCCGACCATTAAAATCCTCCGGGGGCAGACAAATCAACAAACGGGCCCACCCCACCCTTTGGCCCAAAGCCAAAAAAGGGGTTTTCCAAATTTTGGGCATCATGGGAAAAAAACACGCAGGTCCGGGGAAAAGAAAGCTAGTTGTCACCGGAGACGAGGGACTTTCGCC
>NC_061824.1:12486037-12489383 GCF_019202785.1 Penaeus chinensis
CGTATAGCCCTCCCCACTTCACAGATTAGCATTTTCTGTTTCCTAAGAACCTCTGCCCAACTTTATTGGCAGTGTTTTGTAATACAGAATTGGAAACCGGAGTTCCACACATTGGTAACGTTTGCCGTGGTTAAAATCTTCCATGTGGAGGGTACAGTGCACATGTATATGCATAGATCCGTACATCTTAGGCCTCTGTTTGTACACAACACATACACCCACACACACCTACACACACACAACACACACACACACATCACCACCACAACACACACACCACACACACACACCCACACACCACACCACACACACATATATATATCATATATATTATATATAATATTATATATGTATATGAAACTCATGCATAGTATAGATTAGCAGCATAAATAAATAGATAAGTAGACAGATTGGTATATATGTATGTGTAATACACACACACACATACAACACACACACACACACACACACACACACACACACACACTCACATTCGCACACACACAAACGCGTGCGCGAGCACACACACACACTCACAATGACAATGTGTGTGTGTGTGTCTACTGGCGCGATGGTCCATTGGTTAGAGCACCAGACTCCGACCCTCGTGGTTCCGAGTTCAATTCCCCATTGTGGCGGTCGTAAAAATGCCTGCGCTCTGATTGCTGACTCGAGCCCGATCTCGCGGCGAGAAACAAACTATCGCCTTGAGGAAGTCAAAACGCAGGTGTCGTAGAGGGGAATACAAGTCGCCGCCGTGGCACAAGTGATACGCGCGCCGAGCACGGTGATTAGGAAGGGGAATCAGTCAGGCAAGGGTTTGAGCTTGAGCTGGCCAAATTACCTCTCAATCATTGAAATTGAGAGCGAGGCCTGTCCTGCAGTATAATAAATGGTTGTTGAAAAGATAAACTAAAAATAAAGGAAATATAAAAAAATTATATAGATATGCAGATAGTTAGATAGATAGATGGATAGATAGATAAACAGATAGATAGATATATAGGTGGATAGATCAATAGATAGAGAGAGAGAGATAAATAGATGGATATACAGACATAAAGATATGTATCTATTTATGTATCTATTTATCCACTTATTTATCTATATATAAGTCCAGTATGAATATTTGCATAATGACCTTAACGCTAAAGTGAACGAAAGTGTGTGACAACTGGCACGTCGGTCTCCATTTGCACGCGGGGAAAGTCTCGTTACTGAAGAAGAATGTTTGTGTTGGTTTCGGAGGAAAGCTCGTCCATAAAAGCTTAAATCCCGAACCAAGAGCATCACCGTCTCCTCCTTTCACGAGTCAGTGTGAATTCCCCCTGACAATAAGTTGACAGTCAAAAAAATATGAATGTGTCAAAATGCCTATTGTCAGCGTGAAATGTGTGAATACGACGAGGCGAAATGTGCTCTGCGGAGGGGCAGTCGTGTTCCTGCTTTGGGCTTTGCAAAGAAGTGTTTATGGCATCGATACGACGCTGATGTTCGTTTGATAAATCACTCTGATAGAAATAGCGGCCAACATACAGTCTGTAAAATCACAAAATATTATATAGTTTGTAAGATGAAGTTATGCAACTTATTCTTTTCATCACTATTAATCCGTGTTTTGAAATTTCACTGCAAATATGGCGATCGTAAAAATGTGCTCTTTCACTTGGTTGACAGACAGAAAATTACTTTTAAGGCTTTGAAAACCCTCTATCTGCTTATTGGACAAAACCGAATCACTACTCCACATTTCTTTCTATGTTACTCAAATATGACAGCTTTGCCTTCTCACTGATAATGCGATTTTGTATGTAAGATTTAGCAATATGTTCCCCATTATCAGGTAGAAATAAAAATCAATTGGACATAAAAAATCTCACTTCCGGAAGAAGGTCTGAGTGGCATAACGGTGCGCATGTTTTTGCTGCTACGTGTCAGCGCGCGAAATATTCGGTGCTGCTCCAGTCATTCGCAACTGCGGAGGGCGGAGACCACTACTATGAATGCGCTTTCAGTCCCCGGAGATAGTTCTTAGATCATTCGAACGGAGTCTCTCCCACATGAGATCCAATGTTAAGTTAGACGCTGTCCTGCCACAACACAGGAATGCCGGAGATCATTGAAATTCATAGGGAAATTCCGTCGCGGATAAACAGAACCATTGATACTCCTCATGAGTAGGCAACGAAGAGCGCAGGGAATGCAACATTAGGCACAAATTACGTATAGAGCAAGCACAAGGTCTACGTCTGTTCGAAGCACGTTCCGCCGACATCTTTAAGGCATCTAGTACTGAAGGGGAAGGTCTTTGTGTTTGTTAGATTGTGCATTCACATATGTGAGCGTTCATTTGTTTGTGAACTATCAGTTGATGGTTTGTGCATGATGTGCATTTTTGATTTTATATTCATCTCTCGTTACTTCTCTGTATATCTTGTGGCAAGTGATTGCCAGGTATCAAGGACATTCATCGCATCAGGTTCAGGACACTCAGACAGTTGGCATCATATGAGTGTGACAGCGCCGAATGAAAGGTGGTGAAGCCTCCCATGTTGGCATGTGATACTAAAAGTCTAGGATCTTGACAATCAAGCCTGAAACGCCAGACTTTCCCGATAAGCGGGAGACAAATGCCTATCTTGCATGAGCGACTGCGTCCGAGTGACAGGTCGATCGTTGGCGAGCGACGACTTCGAATCGGCTCACAGTGTGGCCACTCAAATCACGGCATCCTCGGCGCGCAGCCTCGGAGGCCGGGCGTCCGTCCAATCGGGAACCGTGGCGGACTGGAGGAGCCATAGTCAGCAGGAGAGTCGTGCCCCTGTCAACCCCCAAGGAGTGTCTAACTGGGGGCTGATTGTATCCGAAAGATTGTGATGGCTGTAGAAAGTTTTTTGTAGTTAGGCAATTATAGGCGCCGGTACAAAGGGGCGCTGCCGGGGCTGGGGCCGGGGGTTGCCCACGCATTTGGTACGGAAAGGACAGCGAGTGATTGAAGGCTATCAAAACAGGGCGGACTCTAAGTAGATGTAAGGCGATTTCCTGCACGAGAACTCGATAAACAGGCGTGTATTTTGTTTCTTTATACATGTCGATATGTCTTTCTGTGTGTGATTGTCCTGTAACCATTTGTGGGATTATGTGTCTGTGTATGTATCTATATATACTTATACATACATACATACATATATATACATTTCTATGTATGTATGTGCGTGTGTTCGCGCGCGCCCGTGTGGGTTTGTGTGTAGTGTGTGTGTATGCGTACTTTTGTAGCTTATTGTGTGCATATTTACGTATGTAGATATACGTTGTATATATGAATGTATATGTAAGTTTGTGTATT
>NC_061824.1:12499483-12504483 GCF_019202785.1 Penaeus chinensis
TTAAAGCGGTCGGCCGACTGGGAACAACCTCGAAACTCTTACACAGTTCTCGAAGATTGTCCATGATTATATGAGAACATTTGCCTGTCAGCAAAGAGAGAGAGAAAAAAAACCCTGACGTTTGGGCCATCCTCAAAATAAGGTTTAAGTGGGGACCTTATCAAGAGAAGAGTCTTACAAACATTACTCAAAAATACAGAAACAAATAAACAGAATGCATAAATAAACAGTTCAGAGGTCAATAAGTTTTAGAAATGTAATATCTAGACATAGGAAGACTTTTACTAAGCTATAGTAATTCATATCGGAATTGCACTAAACAATTAATTAGTACTGATACTATTACGAGCGTAAGAATGAAAGAATTAGCAAAGGTTAAGTGAGACATTAATGGGGTGGCTCTGGTATTATCATTTGAAAAATAATAAATATATTGATAAAAGTAGAAGTGGTAAAAGTCATGATGGTAATATTTATCATGATTATTATTACTATATCTATTTTGTTATTATTATTGTTATTATTATTATCATTATTACTATTATTATTATTATTATTATTATTATTATTATTATTATTATTATTATTATTATTATTATCATTATTATTATAATTATCATTGTTATTATTAATTTTATCATCGTTATTACTATTATTAATATTTTTTTTATTATTATTATCATCATTATTTTTATTATTATTATTACAATTATTATTATTATTATTATTATTATTATTATTATTATTATTATTATTATTATCATTATCATTTTTATTATTATTATTATTATTATTATTATTATTATTATCATTATTATTATTATTATTATTATTATTATTATTATTATTATCATTATTATTATTATTATTATTATTATTATTATTATTATTATTATCATCATCATAACATCATCATCATCATCATCATCATCATCATCATCATCATCATCATCATTACTATTATTATTATAATTATTATTATAATAATCATAATTATTATTGTTATTGTTATTATTATTATTATCATTATTATTATTATTAATATTATTATAAATATTTTTATTGTTAATATTATCATTATTATTATTGATATTGTTATCATTATTATTATCATGATTGTTATTATTATTATTATTGTAATTATCATTATTATTTTTATTAGTAGTAGTATTAGCATTAGTATTATTATTATTGTTATTATTATTTTTATTATTGATAATATTATTGTTATTGTTATTGTTATTATCACTACCATTATTATTATTGTTGTTGTTATCATGCTTATAATTATTATCATTATTATTATTATTATCACTATTATCATGATTATTATTATGATTATTATTATCATTATTACTATTATTTTTCTTCTTCTTCTTTTTCTTCTTCTTCTTCTTCTTATTGTTGCTATTACTTTTATTATTATTATTATAATTATTATCATTTCTTCTTCTTATTATTGTTATTATTATTATTATTATCATAATTTTTTTTATCTTTGTTATTATTTCTATTTTTATTATCGTTTTTATTATCTTTTATTATCACTATTATTATCATCATTATTATTACTATTGTTATTATCTTTATTACCATATTTATTATAGCAGTATTATCTTACCATTATTATTATATCATTATTTTTATTATCATTATCATTTCCATTATCATATCATTATCATTATCATCATTATCAAAATTAATATTATTATTATCGTTATTATTATCATCATTGTTATTATCATTATCATCATCATCATTATCATCGTCATCATCATCGTTATCATTATTACTACTACTATTATTATTGTTGTTGTTATTATTATTATCATCGTTATTATTATCATTGTTATTATTACCTTTATTGTTATTATCATTACTATTATCATTATCAACATCATTAGTATGATCATCATTGTTATTCTTATTCTTATCATTATTCTTTTTCTTATTATTAACAGTGTTACCATTGTCATTATTATTTTTGTCATATTTATTATTGTTATTATCATAATTATTTTCATCATCATTATTCTTATTTTTATTTAATGGTCATTAATGCTATTATTACCTTATTATTATTACAATTATTGTCATCATTATAAATATTATTATCATTATTATTATTATTATTATTATTATCAGTATTATTATCATTACTATTATTATTACTATCATTACTTTCATTATTATTATTATTATTATTATTATTATTATTATTATTTTCATCATTAACATTATTACTATCATTATTATTATTACTATTATTAATTTTGTTGTTGCTGTTGTTATTACTATCATCATTATCATTGCTGTTATTATTATCATTATAATTGTTATCCTCGTCTTCCTCTCTGTCTCCTTCATATGGTTCATTCCGACAAAAACAATGCAATTCAAAATAGGAAATGATATTGACCAAGAGTCCTACATGCACCGAAAGTACAAGTAAATAATACAAGTGAAATCTGAGAAGAAAAAAAAAAACAATATATAACTAACCATTAACATGGCTATAAAATTGCCACTACTATCACCATAATTCATATCACTTTAACAATACCACGATATTCGAGACAAAAAAGTAAATTGCCAGCTAACAATAGGAACCCGAACAGAACTACCGATAAGACAAAAGCAAAAGTTCACAGGGCACACGATCCTAATTTGTCTACGGGCGTTCAGTACCATTGCAAGGGTTTCCTATCCTCCTATGACAATTATAGACGAGAGAAAGTCGTGTGTACCCGCGTGCCCGAGGGCGTTGCCGGCCCCGCTTGCCATAATTACGTAACTTATGTTAGTTTCTGACATGCTCAGAGCAGTGGCCGGCTCTGCCCGGGCGTGGGGGGTCTGTAGCGAATTTGCATGAGGAATTCATTTCATTATATTGTGTATGTACGACGTGATTGTAATTACGAGCCTTGAGCCAAAGGTTATCGAGGAGAAAGACCTTGAAATTTGCTAAATTAGGAAGGAATACTGTCTTTTAGATATTTTTTTATTCACACACACACATCTACGTGCTTATGTATGTATATGCATGTGCATACATTCATACGCACATGCACACACTCAATCCCCCCACCCCACATACACACACATAATATATGTGCGTATATATATATATATACATATACATATATATAAATAACTATGTATACATATTTACATACATATATGTATGCATATACATACATACATATATACATATTTTTTTATATATACATATATATATATGTGTGTGTGTGTGTGTGTGTGTGTGTGTGTGTGTGTGTGTGTGTGTGTGTGTCTGTATGAGTGTGTGTGTATGTATGTATGTATGTATGTATGTATGTATGTATGTATGTATGTATGTATGTATGTATGTATGTATGTATGTATGTATGTATGCACACATGCACACATACACATGCACACACACCCACACACACACACACACACACACACACACACACACACACATGCATACGCCTGTATATACTGCAGGCTGATTACATGCAATGTATGGGAGAGAAAGGGGAGGCACAGAAACAAAGGATCTCTCGAATCGGCAAGAACAACAAGCCCGGAGAAAGGGCATGTGATCAGGGAAGTCAGCCGCGCCGGCGCCCCCCGCCCTCTCCGCAAAGAGCCAAGGAAAACAGCGCAACAAGCAAACGAGCGAGGCCGGGCGGCAGCGGGGCTCCTCCTCGGGCTGGCTGTCGGCTGACGATCCATTCTGCAAACACATTTAAAATCATGGCAGGACTTGACAAACATTTGAGCACAGGGCAGCGCTCCGCCCGGCGTGGGGCATGGGGGCAGGGGCGCAGGGGGCAGGACCTTCCTTGTAACAACAGTTAACAGGACAGGCCATCTTGCACTGTCTCTGAATTACGACTGGGCCTTGGTTAGGAGACGGCCGTCGTTAGCGATCCAATATAATCTGTAAAGAAGACTTAAATAACGACTTTCATGTGCTACCTCGTGCATCTATCACTTTTAAACTGAAGGAATTCCCTTTCGCACTCTTCGTTATTCACAAGACCGCTTTTTTTAATCCAAACGTTACCAGGGTTCGGAAACGAGAGTCCCCATTATGGCGGAGCCGGTGAGGGAGTCGAGTCTAAGCAGAGAGTCTAAAGAGGAAGCACCTGGGTGGTGTAGAAAGAACGAGAGGTAATATGATAAATATAATGTACAAGGACTGAGAAATGACGCCTGGGAAGATAAATCAGATACGGCGAGGTACATACTTATTGGCAGTTCTGAGCAAAAGTAATAGTACAAGACGTGGAAAATAACATACAAGAGAAACAGTGAGAATGACATGTGAGAAAAATGATGGCAGTTGAGGCTCATGAATAAACATTAGATAGCATTAAGAAATTAAAGCGTATATCAGGTGGTCTTGCTATTATATATACACACACCATTATTCTGCGAAGAATGCGCCATGAAGAGGGACGGTGTGGATTATCAAAAATATCTGGTGCTGAACGAAAGTGTGAAAGAAAGCTCTCGTCCGTGGGTGCTTTTGGGCATGTGAGCAGCAGACTCCGTGCCCTGAGGTGGAAATGCGACTAGCAGTTAACCGTACTTTGGAACAAGTGGATTGTATTTTTTGTCTATTGTGGCACAAACATAAGCAGAATAATGGCTATGCATGGTTATATATGTAGAGTGGACGTTGAGTATCAGTAGAAAGGTAAGTATCAGGGCCTGTATGTCACATATGGGACGTCAAGTGTTTACTGATTACCAAAACTGTCGGTGATGTGTGCAAAGAGGAAGATTGCCATCGCGTGTGCAGACAAACCTACGAGAATAATAAGGGTAAAAGCGAACTGAGTACAAAACATGAAAGATGTATTTGTAAGGGGAAGGATGCAGTATTACTTGTGGGAAACAGACTGTATTAACAACACTGCAGGGCGAGGAAGGGAGATTACACTGCAGCAAATGTGGAGCTGACAAGTCGTTTTGGCGAGACCTTAAACAAGTAAGTTACAAGACGC
>NC_061824.1:12539483-12541983 GCF_019202785.1 Penaeus chinensis
TCGATTTTTGATCGAATCTAAATGTGCTCCTTTTTAAGCGGAGAGTTGGCAGTCACCTCGAGATGTTATTGAGGATATGGTATCTAGAACTTCCACATGATCTGTTTTACGCTATGTAGGCGCCAGGAATGTGTGATTATGTTGGTAATCACACCCACTGGTGCACGGCGACATGAGCCAGTGAAACGTAACACATACATTATTGCAGAGCTTGCTTCCCGCCGCAAAAACTACCCCGAGCCTTCCCTGAGCGCCCGTATTAACCCGCCGGCGGCAGCCCATCCTTCAGCTGCAGACAGGATGATCAGTATCCAGCACGACAAAACGCATCACGTATTCTTCCGTAAGGCCACAAACCTTTAGTGAAAAAGTGAACCTCGTTATGCACGATGGACTTCTTCCGAGGACCACGGCGAGCGTACGGACGACATCGTTCCGGAAAGCCTGACTACCATAAATCAGAAAAAGCTTGCTATAATAATGCATGCTCTTGAGCGCTGTAAATCACCCTAATTCTGGGCAATTTGACAATGAAAACGAAATACTCCAGGGTTCCCACCGTCACGCCCTGCGAACTCTGCTTGCATGGACTCAAGCCAAGACTCCTGTGCGAATCTTTCCATTTTCGTTTTTGCACTTAGCTACTTAGCATAGAAAATGTGGTGTCTACCTGTGCGAGGAAGCCCAAGAGGAGCGGAAAAGCATATTGGAAATTATCTCGCAGTTGGATAACAGAATTCTTAGCGTCATTCAGGATATTCAAGAGGATACTATCGCGGCTACCTGGCGTGTGGCGTGACGCTGATTTTTCCCGCCAATTTTGCGCGCCATTACACCATTACGGGCCAGCAACAGAGAGGGAGTCTAAAGAGGTTAAAGAAGTTCCCGAGTATTTTCGTGTGATCATAATCTTCGTGGCAGATATATGCCTTGGTCATGTTGAGAAAAATTGAATTCATAAAGGTTTGTTTATAGCCGGCCTTTTTCGATGCTCTGATAATGTTTCAGAATGGAACAGGGATTTTTAATGTTTAATGTTGTATGTTATAGAACAGTCTAATTACAAATTCAGCAGAATTATCACCCTCAGGAAATGCATAGCTGGCCTATGATTTTCTTCACCTAAACGGCTCATCCTGTCTTTTCCTGTGTTCCATTACTGACAAATCATAATAGTCCACAAAATGTCTCATTCAGAAAACGTTTGGTAACAATAAAGGTTGTAGGACATCCATTATCGAGGACATATCGACAGGTACAGCACGATAGGAATGACTTTCGTCCTATTAAGATCAAACTTCATAACCCTGAAGAACACGCTTGACTGCGCCCCCCCCCCCCCGCCTCCGTCAAGCCAGGCCGTCACCGAAGGCGTTGAAGTGTGGCCATGGCTTGGGTTTACGGAACGCTGACTGTGGCTTCGGTAAACCACAAAACTCTCGTCCTGAAGATTATCAGTGGTTTATCCTTAGGTTTATCGCATGATTTGCTATCGGAAGAGTATTCCTATTATTTCTGTTTATTACGATCATCATATATTCTGGAGGTAATGTTCATCTTCCTGTAACTGTATGAACGAGACAAATTTAATTCCCAATTTTTTCTGCTGACTGTTTGTATTCCCTTTTGCTGCTTCTGGACAATTTTGCACGCTTTATTTATTTACTTGTTTATTTTATTCACTGACTAACTGATTTTTGTTTAAATTATGATGAAAAATAAGACGTGTTATCAATGCTGACATCAATGTGAAACTGAAAAATTATATTCGGATGGACAAAATTATATTTTCCTAAGCGGATGAAGTAAGCAGACTGAAGATGCCTAGAGCAGCCACGGGGTCAGATGCAGGTACAGCGGAGGCACAAAGGAATTAATAGTGTCTAGAGCAGAAGTCCTCTTTACCCTTGGCAGTGCTGAGACCCCTCTTCAGATGTGTGAAGTTAAAGGAGATTAAAAAAACCGAATGTTTGATTGTTCATGCATTTTAAGAAACAATTATGATAAATGCTAGTTTATTCTTTCTATATTAAATATTATAATTTAACCATTTATTCCATGAGCTATTAAAAAGTGCTTCGTTGCCCCATCAAACTGCTTCCACGTGGTCTCCCTTTTCAATTTCCCCTTCCATGTATATGGGGGAAAAGGAGCCAATACTCTCAGCTTAATAATAACTCAAGCATTTTCGTAACATAACATCAGTATTCAATTACTAAGGCAGGAGTCATCTGGGCCAACACACAGCATGCGAACTGCCGACCTCTCACCCCCGTCGCCACACGCCGTCGTCATCGCTAGAACAGAGAGAGAGAGAGAGAGAGAGAGAGAGAGAGAGAGAGAGAGAGAGAGAGAGAGAGAGAGAGAGAGAGAGAGAGAGAGAGAGAGAGAGAAAGAGAGAGAGAGAGAGAGAGAGAGAGAGAGAGGGGGGGGGGGGAGGGAGGGAGTGGAAGCATATGGAGGTGTGATGAATGTGGCAACGTATATTGTGGTTATGGTG
>NC_061824.1:12549483-12551983 GCF_019202785.1 Penaeus chinensis
TCTCTCTCTCTCTCTCTCTCTCTCTCTCTCTCTCTCTCTCTCTCTCTCTCTCTCTCTCTCTCGCACTTCAAATATAAGCTCGCAAAAGGAATAAGTGGATTCCTTGTGAATGTCATTGATTGTCGTTTGTATTAATTGAGCCAAAGTAGCTTTCAGTTGCGGTTAGAATTTATGTGGCTGACTTTGCTTCGACCATTCAGTTTGGTTTTCCTTTCTTACATCGCCACTTTTTTTCTTATTTAAATACCCCAATGGCGATGAGAAGTGATCCTTAAGGAAACCCGGTAATGAGGTTGCCACGGATATGAACCAACCCATCATGATGACAACAAGAATGAAAACTAATTCAACATGAACCAGAGCCTGTAAATGGCAAGTCTAGAATAAATGGCAAAATGGTACAAAAGCTTATAATGAACCAGGGTCTGAGAGCCTGACCTTGCATGCTGCCTGACCCACACATGAAGCATGGCGACAGGCTCAGTAGGTGAACAAATTCAGCATGAACGCAGACCTCGTCCGGGGATGTTGGTGACAGCGAATGACAACAGCCAAGCCGACCGACAGCCGTTTAATGTCGCCCCTTGACCCCTCCCTCTCCCCCCCTCCCCCTTCCACTTCCCTCGTCGTTTCCCACAGACTGAGGACCCAATGTCATCCCGTCGTAAGGGTGTTTATCCCTCAGCCATAAATCTTAGCCAAGGTGTGGCCCGAGAGACACGTAGTATCTGTGCATCATATTTTATTGCCCTGCTCGTTGCAGCGCTAATAATTAATAGGTTGTAATATCGGAACTACAGCCTTTCGCGTGATGTTCTCTTCGACAGGCGTAAATCACGCAATGTGTTTGGCGTCGCTGCGCGTGTGTTATGTCATTTGTCAAAGGGAAATTAAGCTGGCCTTCCGTGATGAATTATATATATAGACAGATAGATAGACAGATATATAGACAGATAGAGAGAAAGAGAGAGAGAGAGAGAGAGAGAGAGAGAGAGAGAGAGAGAGAGAGAGAGAGAGAGAGAGAGAGAGAGAGAGAGAGAGAGAGAGAGAGAAAGAGAGAGAAATATATAGATAGATGGATATATAAATAGATAAACAGATAGATAGATAGAGTGATTGACTAATAGATTGATGGATAGATAGACATAGATAGATAGATAGAAGATATATAGAAGATAGATAGAGATATAGACTGATAGACAGATATAAGCAGATAGATAGATGGATATAGAAAGATAGATAAATGGATAGCTAGGTAGATAAAGATAGATAGAAACATATAGATAGATAGGCAGATGAATAGATAGATAGATGGATAAACATGTATAGGTACTGATAGATAGACAGTATGAATCAATTAGAGACAGATTTATATAAAACAGGTAGATTGATAGACAGATAGACAAACAGACAGATACTGATACATGTACAGATACATATTGAATGTGTGGGCCTATGTATGCATGTAAGCTTATGAAGACATACACAACCGTAAAAAATACTCCTTCACAATATATTAATCTATCTACATATCTACCTATCTTTCTATCTATCTATGTACATACAAACACACACATACACACATACACACAAATACATATACACACACACACACACACATATATATATATATATATATATATATATATATATATATATATATATAAATATATATGCATATATATAGATGTGCACACACACACACTCTTTCTCTCTCTCCTTCTCTCTCTCTCTCTCTCTCTCTCTCTCTCTCTCTCTCTCTCTCTCTCTCTCTCTCTCTCTCTTTCTTTTTCCCCACACACACAAACACACAGACAAATATATATATATATATATATATATGAAAAGGAGAAAACACACTACCGTGTTGATACTATGGTATAAAAACCCACACTGTAAAACTAGATTTAATTGAAAAAGAGAGACTACAGTTTCGGAATCCACCTGGATTCCATCTTCAGGTCAGAATCCACCTGAAGATGGAATCCAGGTGGATTCCGAAACTGTAGTCTCTCTTTTTCAATTAAATCTAGTTTTACAGTGTGGGTTTTTATACCATATATATATATATATATAAATATATATATACACACACACACACACACACACACACACACACACACACACACACACACACACACATATATATATATATATATATATATATATATATATATATATATATATATATGAAAGGGGTGAATAGCTGGATATAAAATTTAATGTCCGTTCGTTTCACTTCGCAAGCGAGCGAATTTTCCCTTCAGTTTCCGCCGAGTCTCTCCCGTTACTTATCCTTCTGCGTGGAAGTCGCGGGGCGCTCGTAGAATCTAATTATACAAATATCCTCATTTCGTTTTTGCTACGATCATTATCATTCCTTCTTTTCTTCCTTGTCTTTATATGGTCCTTTGTGCAAAGATTTATGTCCAAAGTGATTGCATTTTGAATCACTTTAAGTTAATCTGTTCTTTTACTATGTGATCACCTATTCATTATT
>NC_061824.1:12609483-12614483 GCF_019202785.1 Penaeus chinensis
GAGAGAAGGGGGGAAGAGACACAGAGAGAGAAGGGAGAAAGAGTGTGTGTGTGGAGAGGGAAAGTGATAAGGAGAGAGGATGGGGAGAGGGAGAGGTATAGCGAGAGAAAGAGCGAGAGAGAGAAAGAGAGAGAGAGAGAGAGAGAGAGAGAGAGAGAGAGAGAGAGAGAGAGAGAGAGAGAGAGAGAGAGAGAGAGAGAGAGAGAGAGAGACATACATACTGTCAGACAGACAGACAAACAGACTGACAGGCAGATAGGTAGTGAGCGGAGAGAGATGGGCAGATA
Source organism: Penaeus chinensis (assembly GCF_019202785.1). NCBI lineage: Eukaryota > Metazoa > Arthropoda > Malacostraca > Decapoda > Penaeidae > Penaeus > Penaeus chinensis. Next base: position 12,609,771 of record NC_061824.1, read on the forward strand.
GATAGAGAAAGGAAAACAAATAAAGAAACGAGCAAAAAGCTATCCTTACAGGGATGATGAAATGAGATGAGATCTATATTACTGACCCTTTCTCTTCCTAGAAAAAAAAAAAAAAAAAAAACGAAAATAAACACGACACCAAACCAAAATAGAGGAATTGGCCAACTTAGCAAGAGCTCGATCTGATTACATTTTGAGTCTTCAAAGGAGTAAATTACTGAAGGAGTTCCATGCTGGCAGAGGAGCACAAAACCCAAGTAATGAATCTCGAGGGATCTGGTGTGGTGCGGGTCGATGCAGTGATGTACAGACAATACAAGGTCGCAATTTACTCGACTGTTCAGTGTAAAAAAAGGGAAGATCAAGATGTGAATGATTGCAATTGAAACTCTTATTGCAGTATGGTGAGTGACGGATGATGTCGTTAGGGTGATTGGAAAAAAAGGTTCGAATAAGTGAAAGTATAGAGAGGAAACAAAATTGAAGCCGAGATAGAAATGCGAAGTTTATAGCACCGGCGTTTTGATTGTTTTCCTTTTAAAATCTTTACTGTGCTCTAAGTATATCTAACTGAGCGCCATCGCATATTAAAGGTTCATGGAAAGAATGCCATTAACCTCTGCCAGGCACCGTTTCATTTGCTGATAAACTTTTGATAAATTAATGAATAGATAGCCATAGTATAAATCAAGGTAATGGAGCAGCCGAAGTAATGATGAAGAATAGTGATACTTACATTAGGAGAGAAAACCAATGTAGAAAATCAGAGAGAATAAGAGAAAAAGGGAGAGAGAGAGAGAGAGAGAGAGAGAGAGAGAGAGAGAGAGAGAGAGAGAGAGAGAGAGAGAGAGAGAGAGAGAAAAGAGAGAGAGAGAGAGAGAGAGAGAGAGAGAAAGAGAGAGAGAGAGAGAGAGAGAGAGAGAGAGAGAGAGAGAGAGAGAGAGAGAGAGAGAGAAAGAGTGAGAGAGAGAGAGAGAGAGAGAGAGAGAGAGAGAGAAAGAGAGAGAGAGAGAGAGAGAGAGAAAGAGAGAGAGAGAGAGAGAGAGAGAGAGAGAGAGAGAAAGAGAGAGAGAGAGAGAGAGAGAGAGAGAGAGAGAGAAAGAGAAAGAGAAAGAGAGAGAGAGAGAGAGAGAGAGAGAGAGAGAGAGAGAGAGAGAGAGAGAGAGAGAGAGAGAGAGAGAGAGAAGGGGGGGTCGTTGAGATAGACGGGAAGAGGTTAATGGGAGAAGAGAGGGAAAATGAGCGTAAGAAATTGAGCAACAATAAGCCCGGGAGCGCAGCAAAGGAAAGCTTTCATTTCGCCTGAACCCGGCGCTCCGAACAGCCTGCTCGATCCCATTGATCAATACGTGAAAGAGAGATATCCGGCAACATGAGTACTCCCTCTCCCCCTCCCTCCCCAACCCCCGTCCTACTTAGGAATGTCTTTCCTGTTCTTATTATACGCTCCATTAAGATAAAAGCCGAATTATGAGCTTGGTTATACCCTGGTCAAGGTTAGGCCAAGAACATTTTCTTGTCTGGAGAGATATCTATGGTTCCTGTTCCCGCCCGGTTGTTCTTGGAATATATTCAGTTGGATTCACTAGCTGAGGTGTTCAGGTGCCGCTCATTAATATTCATCATGTCATTATGACCGCTCAAAATACAAACTCACACTGCAGAAGCTACCGCCCCGCGCCCGCCGAGCCTCTCCCGACGAGGCAGGGCTGCCATCGCATTGTCTTCTCCCAACGCGCTCCCTGCCTCAGTCTGGCCTCTTCCTCCCAAGCCGCGGCCTGGCATGTCTCCCTCCGCCCTCCTCATACCATGATATGATCTCCTGATGTCATCCCATGTCCAATCTATATAATCAAACTCCATCGATTATACCTATCATCTGCTCGGCCTTCCCACGGGTGTGCACTGCGTGACGCTGAGGCTGCATGTGATGCAGATGCAACAGGCAAGGAGGAGACGAAGAGATGAATGGAGTGTGAGAAAGCGGGGGAGGAGGAGGAGGACTGCAAGGAACTCTTCACAGACGAAGAGAAGAGCAAGAAAATCAGACGAGGGGTAAAGAAACCGAAGAGAACCAGGTCATTTGAAAGAATGAAAGGTCAATCGAAAAGAGGAGGGAAGGCATGGCTTGATATCATAATCAAAGCTGGCTCATTTTTCATCGACTTCCTAAGAAATGCCTCCGATGATAAACATGCACATAAACAATTACAGAACCACAGTCGTACGAGACAGTCCATTCATCAAAAAAATCGGGGGTCGTCGTCGGGAAGAGTTATCATCCGTAATAATTGTCACATATTATTTTCTGGCTATGTGTTTTTGTATGATTTCTGGTCTGAAGTTCTACTTATAACCATTTCCTGTTGTGAAATGTGATAAAGAAATCGTTGTCATCACTGATGTACTTAGAATAGCTATTAACAGTCACTTATATGATCTTCACAAGGAAAATTAATTTGCCGTAGTTTAAAGATTTTCATGTTTTTCAGAAAAGAAAAAAGAAAAAAAGTCCAGAATTCTGCCCTTTTGCAAAGATACTTACAATATATCTATCTCAATAATAGTCCATTAAAACAGACACTAAACACCAGGATAAGAGAAAAAAAACAAAAACAGAACCATCTAGTAACGATTCAAGATTCGGACAAACATGAAAATCTTGAAAAAAATAATAATAATAAAAAAAACAGCCTCGACGGAGTGGGATTTTCCGAACTAGAATTAAAATCGTGATGATGCCGAGTTTTCTGTGGACTTTTATCTTGAATCAGATTATTAAAGGCAGACAAAATTGTTAATTGTTAAGATCTGATAAAAGGAAAACAACTCACGGATCGCTATTATGCTATCTCTAGCCCAGGCTCTTAGCTGATTATGCACACACACACACACACACACACACACACACACACACACACACACACACGCACGCACGCACACACACACACACACACACACACACACACACACACACACATTATCTCTCTCTCTCTTTCACACACACACACACATATCCTATTTTTGTTAGTGATACGCGGATGACCGACAGGGTGTGTGCATATCTAAACATCCAACGTTCAAAAAACGGCATAATGACAAAACGCCCTGCACGATACTGTGTAACATGTCAAGATTCCTTTTTATCTTTATTTTGTTTGTTCATATAAATGTTTACGTGCACACACACACACACACACACACACACACACACACACACACACACACACACACACACACACACACACACACACACACACACACACATGTGTGTGTGTGTGTGTGTGTAAACAGGATAAATTCGAAATATAGTAGTTTTGATTACCATCTCCCTCCGTAGTTCACGTCTCTTTCCATCCCGTCCCACTGCATCTATTAATTCACGCGTGGTCTTTCCTACCCCGCGCAGTGTTCTAATTCTCAGCTGGTGATCGTTCGCCTTCTTCTCACTCCGTTTTTAACCGGATTCCCACGCTGGCACCTCGGGATATCAGTAAACACCATTCGTGCGTCTTTCTCCAAACACTTCTCCACAGTCCGCAGGGAAGGGTTTGCACAGCCAACGAGGAATCTGAAAGCATTATTCCGCGCCTCGCATTGGCTGTTTGTTCTGCGGCCTCCTTCGGGTGTAGCAGCGTGCACATTCCACACTTTTGGGAGGAATCAAAGAACAATCCAGCAGACGGATCCTACTCACACGGCTTACATCGATATATTCAAAGAGGCAAGCGGTTTTGGCGGCTGCCCGTGCCATCATGCGTCCTGGGCTTCAGCAACAGACAAGACTTGCTTTTCGTTTTATCTGTTTTTCAGAGGATGGGGGAATAGGAAGCAGTATGTGGATACATGGGTAATGTCTAAGATAAGATAGGAAATAATGAAAACAGATCATCAAATATGTATATATTGGTAGGATAAATAATGTAAGGAAATCAATAAAATAGATAGTGAGAGAATAATAATGAATAGTTGAAACAATAATTTATATCTGCTACACTGTAGCAGAAGGACCGGAAGGCAGTCCTACAGAAATGCAAGAAAGGCCTACTATTCTAAAGTTGAATAGTGCCGCACCTGTATTTTCCTCATTATATATTGGACACATCTCTTATTTACAAATATATATGTATATATATATGTGTGTATATATGTATTTATATAAAATACACACACACACACACACACACACACACACACACACACACACACACACACACACACACACACATACAAACACACACACACACATATATATATGTATGTATGTGTGTGTGTATATGTGTGTATATATACATATATATATAATGACTGCCGCGATGGTCCAGTGGTTAGAGCACTGGACTCCGACCCTCATGGTCCCGAGTTCAATTACCCGTCGCGGCAGTTGTAAGAATACCCTCATTGCCTGCGAGAAAACGACATATCGCCTTGAGAAGTCAAACGCAGCTGTCGTAGGGGAAGTCGCCGCCGTGGCACAAGTCTTAGCGCGCCGAACCACGGTTGATTAGGAAGGGTGGTACTGCCAAAATAACCTCTCAATAGTGAATTGAGAGAGGCCTATATCCTACAGTGGAATGAATGGATATATATATATATATATATATATATATATATATATATATATAGGCTGTACTGCCAAAATAACCTCTCAATAGTGAATTAAGAAAGGCCTATATCCTACAGTGGAATGAATGGCTATATATGTATATATAT
>NC_061824.1:12626983-12631983 GCF_019202785.1 Penaeus chinensis
CTAATGACCACAGTCTACTCATAACGAATGGCGGCTGGCAGCGGTCTGGACAGTAATAAATCTTCAAGATGTTAGTTGAGCCTGAGACCGTTAGCGCGAGCACTTAAGAACTTGCTCTTTACGTACTCTGTGCCAGGTCAGAGGTCGGGAGAAAATTGACTTTCGTCAGCCGGGGTTAATAAGACAGTCGGGACATCGCACGGAGGTCGGAGAGCGAGTCGGAAGAAGAAGGGCTGCGAGAAGGTCAGCGAGAAATGGGAAAAGGGTAGCGCAGAATAGGGGGTCGAGGACGAGGAAGGAAGGTCGGCGGAGAAAAAGGCCGACGCGGCAGGAGTGCGGAAAGGTCAGTTAGAAGAGCGAGGACGAAAAACAGAAGAAGGTGCACGAAATGAGAGAAAGCGAAGGGAAGAATCAGAAAGAAATAGTAATCTTTTCACATTTGTTATCGTTTGCTGGTGATACCATCAGTGTCTGAGATAAAGACGATGGTATAATCAAGGAAATAAGACACACTTCGTTGCTTTCTCTGTAGTCCGCCTTATTTCACGTTTCAGAAATACTAAAAGTTTTATTGTTGCAACTTACAGAAATGTCCAAAGCAAATGGCCTATAAAAATTATCTACCTTATATTTGATTTCTTTTTTTCTTATCATTGATGCACAGCCACAATTAGAGGCGCCGTTTCCATTACAGAGATTATTTATCTCTTGGTCATCCCACGCTCACTATACGCAGCCTTGATCGTCAACTCACACAATCACACGATTTCATCTCCTTTTAAGGCGATGGAGATCCACGCCGAAGGAGAGGGATCGTGTCTCACGACGCACCTTCTCCCTCACACCGCTGGCTTGACAGACAGCTCCTCAGGACTTCGCTCAAGTTGACGTTGAAGGATCTCCCGGTCGAGGGCGAACTCTGGGTCCATGTTGAAGGTGTCTCGGGCTCCCTGAGCCGCGAGTCACAGACAATGGCTGGCGCTGACGTCGCACATGGTTCAATACCGAGAACTTCTAAGGGTGCGCATTCGTGTGCCTGAATAAAAGAAAAGGCCGCACTCCTGACTTGGAACAAAGATGGAGCATAAAACGTGAATACCTTTGTTTCCTTCTCATTGCTTTTGTCAAAGTTCGCAGCACTCACGCATATATATGTAAATTACCTTACTGACACCACAAAACTGTTTACTTCTTTTCCCCTTCACCATGAACAATAAATGAGTACAGGTGTTACAGGCAACATGAATCATTCATATATCAGATGACTGATAACCAAAAACACTAGACTGGACTCAAAGCAGAGACTTTATGCTGGCATACAGACAAGCGGACCCAAACCCTGTTCATCTTGATACTACTTGCCTCAGCACAGATCGACCATTCTGATTTAGCAACGTTCTCCAAGATCAAACTCCACGTTATCGAAGTCAAATTTTGCCTTCTACCACAGACCTCATAAACTTCGGAAAAATTGCCACGTTGACGACGTAAGTGCAGTAACGATACATCACAAATATTATCACACTTAGCGCCATAGTCAGTAAGAGCCTGAGCAAAATGGGACGTGGCATATGGCATGTAGTATTAAATGTGCATTGATCACAGCCGATAAGAACTCATAAATGTTGTGTTATTGCCAGTTTTTGCTTTAATCAAAGCTAAAGTACATTACTATGACATTATGTTGCTGTCATATTTATGGTACGAAAGAAAATGACGTGACGTGGATTTAAATAAACCACACAAAAGAGAGAAAAAATAAAGAACAAAGCGCCTCCTGTGAATGCCCTTCTAACGGTCTCCAAGCCCATTTCATCACCATTCGGACTTCCATCACAACTTTCCCAACGCCTTCACACCCTGCAGAGGCGTTTAGTATGGAGTCACTTGCCCTTTTCCTTCGAACGCCCTCCAGTATGATGGCCATGCTTGTCTTATCTTCGCAGGGCAAAAAAATTCACCTTGTGGTCTGGACACTTCACGCTCCAACCCAAAGGTGTTGGGAACTCCTCGCGATGACGCCGAACACTCTAATTTTCACACTACTCTTAAGGCATGATAGTAAATGGCGTGCAACGTGTCGAGATCGGAACGTTGTCTCGGGTTTTGAGACTAATACTTTTGGCAGATAATGTATCATATTTTGCAGACCGTTAATCAGTGAGGTGAAACAGATGGTGGACATACATCATGGGGTAGATTTATATCTAGATTATGAAATAAAAACACGAAAGAATGCACTGTAGTCCAAGATCAATTATCATACACATTTGATAAAACCAAATGATTCCAACAAAAGTAGGAGAAAGAGATTGAGAGAGAGAGAGAGAGAGAGAGAGAGAGAGAGAGAGAGAGAGAGAGAGAGAGAGAGAGAGAGAGAGAGAGAGAGAGGATGGGAGAGGGAGAGAGAGAGAGAAAGAAAGATTCGTTCTAATATATCGAATATTATGTATATTCAGTTGAAGTAATGATATCATATCATTCCCTCGCGTGTAAGATCAAAACACCTCTCCCTGATAAGACTTTGCAATCACATGCATAGATGTTTATTGATAGTTATGCGCGAAATTCAGACAGGCGTTGCTGAGGTCTTGTCTTTGAATTCTTATGATTGAAAATTTAAGTTTAGATCAGATTTTTCATTTATTATTTCTTTTAGTGTTCGTTTGTTTATTCGTGATTGCATTACACATTACGACAATTAAGCCAAAAGTGAGACTGACAGCCTGCTTCAATCGATGTTGTTACTTACACAATTGGACACACACGCACGTACAGACACATACCCAAACACACACACACACACACACACACACACACACACACACACACACACACACACACACATACACACATACATACACACACGCACGCGCACATACACACACACACACACGCACGCACGCATGCGCACATACACACACACACACACACACACACACACACACACACACACACACACACAGACACACACGCACACACATGCACATATTTATTATTATTATCACTATTTTTATCATATTGTTATTATTATTATCATTATTATTACAATTATTGTTATCGTTATTGTTATTATTGTTATCTTTATCATTATCATTATCATTGTTATTGTTATTATCATTATCATTATTATTATTATTATTACTTTCATTATTACTGTTGTTATTATTGTTATCATTATTATCACCATTATGATTATTATATTGTTACTGTTGCTATTGCTATTATCATATTATTATGCTTATCAGTATCACTGGTATAGCTATTTCTATTGTTATCAGTATCATCGCTTGTAATTGTAATTATCATCATTAGTTTTTCATTATCAATATTATCATCATTATCTTTATTGTTATCATTATCATCGTTGTCCTTATTATTACTATAACTGTTATTATCATTATTATTACTATAACTGTTATTATCATTATTATTACTATTTCTAGTACTACTCCTTTTACTACTGATACTAGTATTACAACTACTACTACTACTACTACCACTTTTGCTACTACCGCCACTGCTAAACATATTAGTATCACTACTACTGCTACTACTGTCATCATTTCAGTTAATAATATTAGCGTTAATTCTTTATTATATCATGGAAATTCTCACGGATTTTACTTCCTGACAAAGCACTTACTTTTTTCTTTTGACTTCAAGGTGTTTTTCGGGTCTCTTAGTACACGTACACATGGGCGTGAGTTCCATCTTTACAAATGGAAGCAATATCGCAACCGGTTTCAACAGCGCAGAGAGCGATTTGCTCAGCAACGAGTGGCCAATTACAACAGCATCCGTGCATCAGGAACTAAACCGTTCACTACCGGTGTTGGCCTCGAAACACTTAACTACACTACTCTAAGATTGCATAATTTTTGACCGCATTTTGTACCCGATTCCTTCATTCATATTACTACTTTGGCTATCGAATTCTAGTTACGTGTTGTATAAACCTCTTTCTTATCTTTTCCCTGTCAGTTAATCGATCTGTCAGATACCGAAGGTGCCTAATTCAGGATCTGTTTAGTAATCTATGTATCTTTCTTTGTGTTTGTAGTCACTTATATATTTCTATCTAATTTACACAATAAGTAAATACACAAAGTAAAGAGATGCCACAATTATATCAGCGCCTTGAATCCTCGCCCCAAAGGCTACAAAAGGCTCTATAGCAATGCTGAGAATATAAGCATCAGGGTACACTTCGCTCCCTATATCGCGCAAACCGCACTTTTACTTTCCCTGGCACCGTGCGTGAGCGGGGAAGGGCGTGCGTGAGTGTGTGGGCGATCCTTCGTGTGTGCGTCTATCGCTCTGTCCGTGAGTGAGTAAGTGCGTGAGTTTGGGCGCGTGCTATGATGTGGCATTACTTTTAACAGGCGAGATTTTTATGTCTGTTATTTATATCTATATGAAGGACATTTACTTCTCACACGCATATGTCATTGATCATTGTATGAAGATGCATATTTCTATACACATAGATACATGTATTTCTGACGAAAAGATAGTCGAAACCAGTCAAGTACATCTCTTGTATTATGAAGATATTCATTCTCATTTATACCTTTATATATTTATATATATATATATATATATAGATAGATAGATAGATAGATAGATATATAGATAGATATAGATATTCTTATATATATACACAAATAGATATATTATATATATAATTATACATATACATATATACCCACATATATATATATATATATATATATATATATATATATGTATATATGTTTATATATATACGTACATCTGTATATATATACACAATACATATATATACATATATATCATATATATATGTGTGTATGTGTGTGTGTGTATGTGCGCGGGTGAATGTGTGTGTGTGTATATATATATATATATATATATATATATATATATATATATATATATATATATATATATATATATATATGATCTTTTTTTTTTTTTTTTTTTTTTTTTTTTTTTTTTGAAATACAGGACATAGGCCT